>NC_051323.1:10840410-11141603 GCF_015220235.1 Choloepus didactylus | reverse complement strand
ACAGTCTCCTTGACACTTAATGATGTACCTTACAGGAGAAAAGAAGGTAGGGGAAGGAAAGGGAAAAAAAAAAACAAAGACAAAAAACTAAGCCATTAAAAAAGTGGTTTTCAGAAATTCAAAATGTTGAACCATAAGTGTGACTATTATAACAAATACCCTTTGTTACTCACAAATGAATAGTTGTAACTTATCTATCCAAAGACAGGTTATACAAATGTAATTATGAAATCTTTGTATGTTTAGAATTCAACATCTTTATAATTTAACACATATTAAAAATTTCTTAGTTTTATAAGAAATTTCTTATTCATTATATTTCTTTTCATTTGGCAAAGACGTTTATGTAGTTATTTATTAATATCTCTTTGGTGATTTTTATTTATATTTTAGAATTAGACAACTTATTGGAAGGGATGAAGGGTTCAAAATTTAGGTAACAATATAAATCATTTATTCTCAGTTAAACAACAATCAACCAGACATTGTTTGGCTTCAAAATTTCAGCTGATTCTGTCCATAGACTTTTAAATAACCTCAAGTGGCAACATAAAAAGTGGTTGCAAAATTGTTCCTCTGTGATAGTTCTGTAAGTTGTAGTGTTTAAGTTTATTGTATTTCCATTGGAAGACAGTTGCTAAAAAGGGACTAAGTTGGTACAGTATGGTACCAAGTTGGGAACTTGTGCTAAATGGCAGCACATTGAGTTTATTTTAGTATTCTATGTAGACTATTACTCTGGAAACTGCCCTAGCAGCTCACTCTTAAGTTTGACATTGAAGGAAATAATGAATGAACGGTGTCTGGCATATGGTAGATGAGTTATAAATTCTTTCCTTTCTTCTCTTTTCTTTCTCTAATGAGCCCCAGACTCACTGCCATGTCTCTCCAGAATCAAAGCTATTTTCAAGAGAACAAATCCATTGCCACATGAGAGAGACAGACAGACAGAAATATAGAGAACAATCGACATGGTTACTGGATGCCCAAAGACACCTGGAGTTCTTTGAATCTGCAAAACTTCATCTATGCAGGATATTAAAAACTGCCAAATAGATCATACAACCAAAAAGATTCCAATTTCCAGATTCCTTTATTTCTCCTGGGTTAATAATTCTACAATTTCTTTACCAAGTTCTTATTTTCTCATTCTCCTCTTGATATCTATACTCGGGGGGAAACAATAAAGGAAGACTCATGAGGATGGCTTCCCATTGTGTTCCTTTTCCAGGGCAGTCACTGTCCTTGCCTCTTCCTGAATTCATAACTGCTTGGTTTTCCTTTGAGGCTCTTTGCGTCCCTATGAGGACCTCCATCCCTTGGTGACTTCCTGCTTTTAAAGGACATTTCATGATGCAGTAGGTAAGATGAAGACTAGCATGAGGGGAAGGGATCGAAACTGCAGAAGAGTCTTCTTCCATTGCTTTAGGCATCCCAACAAACGTATGAATGCTTTTGAAACCCTGAACTTCAACCTTTTTCACTTTTATTCTAGTTGACCAAGGAGATTAGGTGGATAGCTGGATTTTCTGTTTGTTTGTTATTTCTTTAACTCCTGTTTTGTATTATAGTCATATCAACTAATAACTACCTTTAATGCTTCTTATTTCTCCAATTGTCATATATCATCTTTTCAGAAGAATTTTCCATGTCTCTGAAATTACATCACTAAATAGATCAGTGTATAAGTAGTGTTCTGCCATCTGCTACTTATAAGTGCTGTAAGAGTTTAGAGACAGAACAGTTAGAGACAGAACAATTTATCAATCTGAGAAACTTAAGAATTACTTTATAGATAGAAAATAGACAATATGTTCTGCCTGCCTACCATACTAGCAACTTCCCAGAATCAGAAGTTTATTACCTGGGGAGAGTCAAGTGTACATAGGTTCAAAAGAGCACCAGATACTGGGGTGGGGGTGTGGGTGGGGGTAGTTTATCAATACTTATCCTAAATACAAGGTCACACTGGAGGAGTTTGAAGCCTGCAATACACTAAGTGTAACCATAACAACAACAAAAAATACCAAACTCAGCTCAACACCTGACTAGACAGATTCATTGCTGCAGTAAAGGTCTAATGTAAGAGAAGTTGTGCCATTTCCATGCATAAATAATATTTATCTGAGTCTCCATTGTTTTACAAGATGTCTGGCTTTCAACCAAAAATTAGGAGATGCACAAAGAAGCAAGAGAAAGGAAAAAATGCATTGACAATTGATAAAGCAATCAGCAGACCCAGATTCATGTATGACACAGATGTTGGAATTATCAGACAGAGAGCTTACAATAATGATGTTAATACGTTAAAGGCTCTAAAGGTAAAGGCTGATAATATGCATGGGAAAATGGGGAATTTAGCAGAGAGATGGACACTCTAGGAAAAATTAAAATGGAAATGCCAGAAATGAAAAAAACACAGTATCAGCAATGAAACACAGCTCAAGAAAGACTTAGTGAACTTGAAGATATGTTAATAGAAATTATCTAAAGCTGAAATTCAAAGAGATTAAAAAGATAAAATAATGGGAGGAAAAAAAGAACAGAGCATCCAAGAGCCATGAGACAAAATAAAATAGTCTAAACTGCATGCAGTTGAAATCTAAGAAAAAAAGAGAAATAAAAATGGGCAGGAAAAATAAGTGAAAAGATAATGGTTGAGAATTTTTGAGAACAAAAGAAAAATCTCCAAACCACAGACCCAAGAAAATATGAGAACACCAAATGGGATAAAATCCAGAAAACCTCATATAAGGTGCATTATATTCAAATTGGTGAAAATAAAGATAAAAAATAATTTTGAAGGCAGTCAGAGAAAAATGAATGAACTACAAACACACTCCATAAAAGGGATGAAATTCAAATGCATTATTTCAAGGGAAAACCCAGATGGCTTCAAATGGCTACATACTGTAGGATTCCATTTTATGACATCTAGGAAAATGTAAAATTATAGGTACAAAAGATAGATCACTAGTTTCCATGGGCTGTGATTGAAGGTGATTTTGACTGGAAAAAAAATATTAGGAAATTTGGGGGGAGTGATTTAACTGATGTATAACTCAACTGTGGTGTTGGTTGCATGATAGTATGCATTTGTCAAATCTTGCAGAAATGTGCATTCAAAAGGATGAGTCTTACTATATGTAAATTATACTTTAGAAAATCTATGAATGTATATGTCAAAACTTTAAAGAAAAAAAATGGTTTCATTGAGGTGGTAGAAATTGACTTGCACCGTTAAAGCTTGATATTCAGGGATGAACAAAAGAAATTAAACAAGAAGTGTCGGTGATGTGCAGTGTTTAGGGGTAATCTCACCTTAATCAAACCCCTTTATTTGCACTTAACCATGACTATGGGCAACTTAGCTGCAATAAAGGAACTATAACTAGAGATCATGAAATCCAAATTGTTCATTTTACAAATAAGAAAAGTGAGTCCTGGAGAAGTGAAATAACTTTCTCAATACAGAACATTAGTGCGGAGCTGAGATTCTACTCTGAAATTCCTGAATCCATTGTGTCATTAAGTAGCTTCTTTTAAAACCAAAGGCTCCTAAATCATGATGGGGTTAGAAAAACCCTAGCACTTTTTTCTGTTCCTGTATTTACCATTCACCACTCTGGGAATATTACATTTATAGCCACTTCGTGCTGAAGTGTCTGGGAAATCTTCATAGCAAGCAGCAATACTCATCTGTTTTGATAAGTCATGCTTTCAACACATTTTATTGTAATTAGCAATATAAATGCAGTTTTTGATAGATTCCTAAGCAGAAATCACTAGAGCTTGGCACACTGACAGTTGAAGGCTGGGATTTAACCTTATAAAGCATAGAGTACCCTAGCATAGTAACACCCCAAGTTATCCTTTTCACCAGTCATTTAAAAAAATGACTGGCCATTGCCACATGGAGATTTGAAAGAAGTGGAAAAACCTCCTCTCTCTATAACACTTTCTTCTAAACAGTGGTCTAGCCTCTGCACTCCTGAGGATGTCAGTGTTCTGTGAATAAAAAGTTCCATTTCAGGTTTGCTAGTTGCTTTCTTTCAAAAGATAATGCTTTTTCTGTTGCCTGTCTATTTTCCTTTCTATTGAGTTCCTCTGTGTCCTCAACATCCAAGCTGTTCTCTGGATGCCTGATATTCAATTTAGTCTTAACTACAAGCTTCTTGGCTCTGTCTGAGTTTGGCTCACTCATACTTTAATTTGTAAGGCAAGGTGACATCAAAGCCAGAGAGACCTCATTTCAAATTGTGACATAGCTATTGACATCTTAACTAAATTATCGAAATAGTGTAAAATGGAGATAATAATATTTTACAAAGTCATCTTGAGATTTTTTTTTTTTTTAAGTAAGAATACCATCAGTTGACCCATAGCAGGCCCTCAATGGATGCTTCTTCTCTCTGCCCTGATGTCTTGGATCTCTGTCATACCACGTAGATCCATCTTTGTTTGTGATTCTAGTGCTGTGGCTCTGTGCTGTCTGTGCTGGACATCATCCGTTTGCTTCTCCAGACATTCTCTCTTTCTAAAACCTGCTCTGTGTGCTTTAGCATTCTACCTTATGGGCTTCCTTAACAGGCTACTTTGCATTTCACTACATGTATTGATTGGTCCAATGGGAGGCACTGGTAGGAGACAGGATGTTGGGAAGAACGTGAGGCCAAAATATTTTCCCTCAGTTCCTTCTTTGTAGTTCACAGTAAGTTGGCTGCATACTTCCACCAAAGGCCACAGCTCTTAACAGGAGGCCCTCTGTCTTCAGCTCCCATTTCTTGGTTCTCCTTGACCCTTCAGGCCCAGGTGTGGTAACTCTGCTGTAAGTAGCTTTAGGATATTGAACTATGTTTTGTTTTTGATTTTCATCCTGCTCGTATTTTCATAATAGTTCTTTTAAACTCTCCTCTAAATGGCTAGCTTTTCTGCTCCAGATTTTGACTGATACAATGGCATGATGACTTCTGAATAACTCAAATATGGCCTTCTGTAAATACTCAAATCGTCTCCCACCCAACTCTCAGGAACCAAATTCAGATCAGGGAACACGTGCAGGAGGTAAACTACAATAGGGTAGAACTGAAAACTAGAGAGGTTAAAAAGATGATGATGATGATGGTGGTGGTAGAAAGGGTGGGTTACAGAGGCAACAGGTGCTTCTGACCATCATTGTCTGTTCTCCTTTAAGGAACGGATCAGCCCTAAATGATAAAACGACTGGAAAAGAGGTTAGAATAATTAGAGAGGAGTGCCTGATTTATATAAAAAGTAAATTTAAGCAAATCATTTCATGTGAAATGATGTTAAAAAATAACAAGGCCAGGGAGGCAGTCTCACTCCAGCAAATTTGAAAGGTGTAAAGAAAAGGAGATAGCACTCATTGTGACACAAGTCAAAATGATAGGGAATTAAGATAGTTATTTCTATGGTGATTCTAAGAATGGATTTGTTTATGAAAATATTCCACCTGATGTGAGGGAGGGTGATGATTGCGTATTTCAGAGAAATATAACTGCAAGAATAATATTTCTTAAAATGATGTCTCTAACAGCATGTGATGTCGTTGTCCAGAAGAAAATACATGAACAGACCAAGGATGCATATTATGTATATCTTACTGGTAAGCCCTTGAAAATCACTTAAGAACTATCTCAGTATCATTAGTAGACAATAAGTAGTAACTAAAAAAATTTTGACCAGGTATATTTGAAGAGATGACCTCAAGTTAAATGGAAGATAGGTTTAAAACAAACTTCAAGACCCTTTAAAAATTCACAATCTGTTTCTATGAAATTAGTCTATGTCATTTTATCTTTATTGAAGGTCTCAATTTGTAAGAAAGGTTATACCCGCATCCCAGATTTAAGTAGAGGGATATTGAGACCTATAGATGGCTAGTTCATATCGACCAATACTCAATCTTCAAATAACATAGATATGGCTATTTTGGAAAACATATCAATTTCCTACTTTACTTCTCATTTGCTACCCCAGTAAATGAGTGAACAGTGCATATTCAGAAAAAAATGGCATGTTTTTGTTTACCTCCAGGTAGGATGGTTTTAATGGTTAGTTTAAACATTTTATATGGTAACAACAATGAAAAAAAAAACCCACCAAAATAATTTACTTTCTTAAGGAATATAAAAGCTTATTTCTTGTTCACGTAACAGTCCAGGGTGTGTGTTCTAAACCAGCAGATGTCTCTACTTACTCAGTCATTCAGAGACCCAGAGAGAAGCTCTGCATTTTCAATATATGACTTGGTGAACCTGGTGGCTGGTCCTGAAGGGGCAGGCATCACTTCAGCTTTCATGGCTTAGGCTAGAGTTTACCCATAAAGCCACTGCTAAGTATAATGGAGTAGAGAAAAACAGTCCAGCTATGGGGCAAGGAAGCAAATTAGAATCCATTTTTGTGGATAGCTATCTTTTTAGTTATGGTTGCTGATGAAACTGTGAGAGGTCAATAGCTAATCCTTTATTTCAACCCTTGCTCAGAAGAAAGCAAAACCTTCGCGGGATGGGTGTGGGGTATTGGAGACTGGTATTAACCAGGCAAGTGTGTGGGCTAGAAAACGTCTTCCCAGTGCTGATGAGATTTAGGATATACAATATAATGTATAAAGTGGACATTTATCAGTATTTTATTAACTATGTTTTTGAAAAACATTTTATAAAAAATGTTGCATAACATATACAATGTTTATTCTAATCACAGGAATCTGCAAAATAGCTCACTAACACCTGCTACTCAGTTCTGTTTTAAGAGATAAATAAGTTCCATATGTACAGAGATTGGCACATAAGATGGTCAAAAAGCCTTTCATTTTATTGAACCAACATATTTTGGATTTTTCTTGTCTCTATGATTCTCCCTTGCTGTTTTCTTCTCCTACTGTAACCTTATCTCACTTTTTCAATGTTTACCATAAATTCATATTCTATTTATCTGTCTAGGAAACCAACTCAAAGATCATTGCACTCTTGAAGGCTTTCCAGATTCTTTTATCTGAATTCTCCCTCCACTGTATGCTAACATTTTATTTGTCAGTTGGACATATTATCACTTCCCAGCTTGAAAGAGATGTTTTGTTTTGTTGTTGTTTGTGGTTTTTTTCTCTATTATTTTTTATTTTTCACATACAAAATAAATTTTGGAGTTCCCAAGAAGTTTCCTTGGGAGGTGGGTTTGTATAGGTAGGGCTGGAGGGGGCATAAATCCAATGAAACAGAATGAGCTAAGATTTGGATATGGTATTAAATAGAATCTGTTTTTATGAGAATGAGAGAGCAATGCTGATAATCCACTACCAATAAGCCATCATCTCAGCAATCAATGAACAACTGCTATCTGCTATGAGCAAGGTACTTTGTTAGGAATTAAGTATGTAAGGTTGTGAATGATGTGTGCTTTGCTCTGAAGTGTTTGATGTGATATGACAATTCTGGAAGTGAACATGCAGGTTAATTTGTAGTAGATCAGGAATCGTGTATTAAGGAGTTTGATCTCTGTGTAGATATCATAATCTACTGTACATGACAGTCATACATTAAGTTGGGCCAAGCCTGCTGACAATTCCATTTCTGACTAGAACCTTAAGGAATTCTTTTTGGGTGACTGAGATTTTTTTCTAAAATATCTATGCATGGCACCCTGAAGGTGTCTTCAATGGCTCAATCCTCCAGAAGATCAATTGGTCAGAAACTCAGGCCTAGCACTCTTGGACCATCAGTCTACATTACTCGATCCATTTCAAAACCTCCTTTACAAGAAGTTGATATTTTTTTCTAATGGTTTTTCATTATGCAAGTATTTATTTTTATTGGTTAGAAAACAACCTCCCATCAAACTTGATATGCTGCTTCTCTCACCAGTGGAATAAGTGCATTCTCTTATTCATAGTTTGTTTTCTTTCATTATTCAGAAGCTCTCCACTTTCAATTTTCTAAATTGAATAGTGTTTATTTTCCATGTACAGCCTGGTTAATTGTGACTGCATGTCTCAGGACAGTGCTACGCCTTCCCCAGCATTAGAAAGTGGGTTTTCCCAGAAACCCTTGCAGTAGATGACAATCCTCAGCACCTGCAGAATTTGCAATTGCCCTTACCTGAAAGACAACTTGCAGGCATGGTACACAGTAGCTGGTAACTGTCCTGGAAACTCAGTCACACTCCAACTGTGTTTTTGGGAATGGGCACTATTTTATAGTGGTTAAGAACAAGGTCTTTAACATCAAACAGACCCAGGCTTAGATTAGATTCACGTTGTACCACTTACCAAGAGCTTAATTTTGGGTAAATTGCTGAACACATAAACCACCATTTTGTCATCTGTAAATGTGTACAATGAAAGTGCTACTCTCATAAGGGGGTGGTGATCATCAAATGAGATCATCTTTGTGTGACACTTGGCTATAGTCTTAATGGTTGTATTATGTGAGCATGCTATTGACAGGATTGCTTTTTTCTTTACTTCTTACCCATTTCCTCATTTGAAGCCTAAATTTTGAAATGCTTATCCTGAAAATTTCCCCTTTCAGATACCAAAACTACCTCTTGTCCTGTCCAGCCAGGACCCCTTGACACTTACTTTGGCTAGCCTATTTGGACCCCAAAACACCAACAATGTACCTGACATAGCGAGCTGAAGTCATTAGCTTTTTGACTTTCACTGACAGTCTTGAGAACACAGATCTTCATCTTTTTTGGTACATGCCCAACTGGTCTTCTTCTGCATCCAGTTGAGAATCTATAGGGCTCGTCATAGTTTATTGGTTCAGTATTGTTATGATGGATGAAACCCAAACAGGAAACCGGGTTAATGCCAGATTTGCAAACTGGTTCCTAAGACGTCCCTATTCAGTGATTTATTTGACAGCTGGGGAAACTTCAGTGGTAGAACTTATATGGAGGAAAACAACACAGAGAATGTGGGGATAGTCCTTACTCATAGTGAGAAGACAATATAATCATTTTGTGGCCTGGCCCTTGATCATTAACCAGATAAGCATTTATTAAATACTTGCTCTGTTAAGAGACTGTTCCAGTACTTAAAGCACTGACAAATAATATAATGTATTTGATGAATGAAGACACTTTAAAAGGAATGGCATCCAAGGACAGCATTAGAAATATATGGAATTGTTTTCTTTTGTGATATGGTTTCAAAAGGCTAAAATCTCTTTCCCACCCTCCTATCTAAAATATCCACCATATCTCACCTGACCCATCAGATTCAATTGCTTGCAAAGATTTATTCTAATAAAAGATTTTCCCCTTTCAGATTACATAAAATAATGAAAGAGCTAGTATAATGTTTATATTTGTGCAGGTTTGAATGTATTATGTCCCCTCAAATGCCATTATGTTTGATGTAATCTTGTGTGGGCAGATGTATCAGTATTGATTAGATTGTAATTCTTTGAGTGTTTCCATGGAGATGTCCCCACCTAACTGTGGGTGATGACTCTGATTGGATAATTTCCATGGAGGTGTTACCCCACCCATTCAGGGTGGGTCTGAATTAAACCACTGGAGCCATATAAATGAGCTGACAAACAGAGGGAGCCCAGTGCAGACATTTTGAAGAGGAGCTACAGTCAAGAGGGACACTTTGAAGCATGCACAGAAGCTGAGAGAGTAGCTGCAGATGAGAGACAGTTTGAAGATGGCAGTTGAAAGCAGACTTTTGCTTCAGAGAAGCTAAGAGAGGACAAACACCCCAAGTGCAACTAAGAGTGACATTTTTGAGGAACTGCAGCCTAGAGAGGACCATCCTGGGAGAAAGCCATTTTGAAACCAGAACTTGGAGCAGACGCCAGCCATATGCCTTCCCAGTTAACAGAGGTTTTCCGGACGCCATTGGCCATTCTCCAGTGAAGATACCCAATTGTTGATGCTCTATCTTGGACACTTTATGGCCTTAAGTCTGTAACTGTGTAACCAAATAAACCCCCTTTTATAAAAGCCAACCCATGTCTGGTGATTTGCATTCCAGCAGCATTAGCAAACTAGAACAATATTATTAGCAGATTCTTCTGTGAATGAATGGCTCCTGTGCTGACCAATCTGGCATCCAGTTGAAAGTAGGATAAGAGCATGAGAGAACTGTATGATCATATGGGAGTAGAAAGATGAGTAGGGCGAGAAGGAAAGGGAATCCACTGAAGAAAAACTAGTTTTATGCCATCATTTGAATGGTCCAATGTTCTATACAAAGGGCAAATTTTACTGTGTATCCATGTGCCAAGGTGAGGACTGTCAAATGTTAAATCAGAGGAGCTCTAATGCTAGAAGGAGAGTTTATGGCAGTACTCCAGGTTGTACCTCATCTCATTGAAGATGTCAAAACATTCCCAGAACCATTCTTGTTCTCTTCTAGTTCCACTCCATGCTTTATACTGGGTGACTTCCCAGTAAGATAAACAGGTTCCTGATTTTTCCCACTTTACAAATCAATATTGACCTTTCTGAGTCCTAATGCTAGGTCATCCCTGCCAGGTGATTAGAGCATTATTTGGGTCTAGTCAAGGGACAGAATCCATACCAGTTAGTTTAACTGAGAGAAGTTAATATTAAGAATTGTTAACTAGGTAGAAAGTTGTTATTAGGCAACTGAAAAGGTAAAAAGAGGGTATTAAGATATCAAGGAGATAGCAGCTGTAGGAAGGAACTTCCATCCTTAAGGGTGAGATAACAAAAGGAAGATGCTAGAACAACAAAGGGAAGATGCTAGAATTATTAAAACTTAGAAGTTTAGCAGAAGCTGAAACTCAGGCTGCAATGGAGGATGCTGCTCAGCAGGAGCTGGTGCCTGTGAGCTTGGTGGAGAGGTCTCATGAGCTTGGCACCGAGAACTCTGAGGAGCTGGCTCTGCTTGGCTGCTGGTGTCTTGAGTTTGGAGACGGTTCCCCATGGTACTGGTACCCAGATTTCTGAAGAGGCCTCCTGGTGCTGGTGTCTCTGAGGTGAGCACAATGAAGATGACTCTTCAAGTGTTGGAAAAACTGAAAACTGGACTTATCTGCTACTCTAGTAAGGAACTGCCACTGTTGGGGTGAGGCAGCATTGCTGGGGTGATAGTGACAGGAACATGAAGCAAAGACAAAGGAAACAGGAAGGTTCAAGTGCCTTCTTCCTCTTCCAGTCTTGAGCGTCCCTATGTATATCTCCCTAATAGTACAACCTGGCAAAGAGTCACCTGTCAAAGGAGAGATGCGTTGCAGAGTCCCAGATAAAGACAACTAAGGTCATCTCTTATCATAATTAACTCACACAGATCAATTCCAGAACTTCCAGTTTTCCCACAGGTCAGCTGACCGGGACCTGATACAGACACATATCAGGATATAAATGATATGACTCTATATAAGGCACAGCTGTTTATATTGTTAAACTCAGGTTTATATACTCCCTTTCATTTCTCATAGTAAAATATTATTCAGAGTCTGGGTGACTTTCAATGTGAATGCAAGTAGCCATTCTTATGCACAAAAGATTAGAATTTGCAGAGCCTAAAACAAGTCCTACAGCACTAAAATTGCTCTTACTAATTATGAACCGCAGTTTAGATATTCAGAGGAAAATACCTGGGAGAGAATATGTTGTATTAACACCAGGAAAATGACTATGATTTGGAAGTCAGGGTTCATTTCAGACATTCAGCATAGTAGATTTGTTTTCATGGATAGTGTTATAGTGAATTTTTTTGGCTTTGTGATTACAAGCTGCGTTAGAGAGAGAAGAAATGAAATAAACTTTTAAGCTTTCATCAAGCCACATGATTATTTTTTCTATACCTTATGGTATCCTAGGACATGCTCCCAAGTGATTCTTCTTTCTGGTTGTCTCAAGTCATTGTCAAATTTTTGAAAAGCCCATTTCCCTTTTTCTTTTTTGTTTCTGAAACAATGAATCCACAGCAGAACAGTGTCTAGAGCTGAAGGAAAAACAGTAAATTTTATTAACTGATTGGTGGTTGAGTGAAAGAATGAGTAAATATGAAGCAGTTTCCATGATTGTGGGTGAAGATGAGACTGTTACTTTTCCTCACTTGTAAGTTGAGAGATAGTGACTAAAATAAATGAAGCAAGGGGACAAAATAGAGGCCCTCCTGGCTTTTCAACTTGAACCTGCCATTTTATGCTTCCTTTCTCTGATACCACTGTTAAAATAATTGCCACTACTTCTAGCTGTCATTTATTTTTCACTATCTGCCAACAATGTACTATTCACTTTACCTATTTTATCTCATTCATTGTTTTTGAAGACGTTTTTGAGGACAAAACTAAGGTTGAGTGGTAACAACATGTCTAAGCTTACATAGTTAGTACATAATTATTAAAAGGCAAACCATAGATTTGAATTTATGGTCTTCTAATTTGGAATTTGAATGCAACCAGTTGTGGCTCCAACATAACTCATTGGGTTCCCTTAGGCAAAAACTTTTCCTTCTTTCCCCCCTTGGGTTGCCTTACCTTTATAGAATGAGGCATCACATCTGATCATCCTTATTGCTCCATCCAGCTTGGACAGTCCCCAGTTCTGTGATCCTTAAGTAGACGATTAAAGGAATCCAGTGTCCCAGCCACAAAGAGTCAAGGCCAGATAATCGCAACATGGAGCAAGACTTTAGCTTTGTTTAGAACCTCCACAAAGAGTAAGTTGGAGGGTTCTCTTCCAGAGCAGTTTGGAGGCACTGTGACTACTCTAAATGATTTTGCATCCTGATCTTGGCATGGTTGCTGTCCCATTTAGTTTCAAAGCTTTGATCCAGCTAAGTAGATAAAATGTTAAGTCAGAAATTAGTCTTTGTTGTTGTTTATCTTTGCACTTTCTCCCACCTCTTCGAATATCTCATAGTTTGCTGATATTCTTTTCATGCTCCAGTATCCCCCTCCTGGGCCCTAGCCCCACCCCAAGGCGACTGATGCCTGGATTTTGTCCCACATGCTTCAGCTTTCCTGCTCTGCTGTGCCCTAAACACCAAAGTTTCTGTGTTCACACATTCTCCATCCTACTTATTATTCCCTTAGGGACTTAAAAATAAATCTTGTAGACTAAGCAGGACTTCCAAACAGTACGTTAATGTATTATTAAATCGTTATCAAGAAAAACATTTCTGTAGTCAAATAATTTTAGGAAAGAATAAGTTAAACAAGGACTTCTCAGAGCCTTTACTTGCTGAGTGTTCAATTAAACACCAAGAGAAGGTTTATGTGATAGATCTTGTATTTTATTTGACCTTGAAACCCTCTTTTTTTCAGAGAATCCTTTAGGACTAACTAACTAAAGTTCTGTAGAGTATGTTTTAGAAAATGGCAAACTAAAGGGTTTTCCATTTGTAAATGACTCAGTATATTCATCTTTTGTAATACTATTTAAACAGAAGCTATGTTTGTGCAACAGGGGTGGGGACTGATCACTTTTCATGCAAGGCATCAGTCTGTGAGGTAAAAACCAGCTTGAGAATGATCAAAGAATTCCAAGTGTCTTAATTTATTTTATAAATTCTTAAAAATATACTGCATTTATTTTTTGGAAAATCAGGTATAGAGAATTCAGTCATTCCATAAAACATGATGGAGCATATGTCAAATCCTTTGATATTACAAACAAGGTCACAATGAATAATCTAATTCAAATGTTATTTGTTACATATATGCTTCATTTGTAAGACATAGTATAAGACAAAGTTATGTGCATTTTTAATATTGACATATTTCTGAATTGTTCTCTACTATGTTAGACCAAATTTTGTATTCCCATCTCCAATTTATGGAGGTGTTTTTCCACACATCTTCACCATCAGGGTTAAGTATTTTGAACTTTGTCAATGTAAAAGCTTAAAAAAATCATTAAAACTTTTAAAAAATTACTTTAAGTTTGAACATCTTTCATTTATACCTGCCTTACTATAAACTGCCTACACATATTCTTTATCTCCTTTTCTATTATGTTTCAGGTTGCTTTGCTGTTGTTTTGTTCATTAGAATCTAAGATTTATCTGGAATTCATTTTGATGTTAGATGTGAGGTAATACATCTGCATCTACATTTCCAGATGGCTACCAAATTATCTCAAAATGATATTAAAAAATCCATATTATGTTCACTAAATTCCAATAAATTCCAATAAATTGGGGGGCATTTTTTTCTCTACTCTTGAGTACATTCTGGAGCCAGCTGCAAGATTTACCTACAGCTCTAGGGTGAATGGCTCTAGGGTGAATGGCTCTAGGGTGAATGGTGGGAAGAGGATGATCATCACACTTTGGAGGCCAAAAGCATCCTTCTGTTTAAGAGTAATACATTTCTTCTTATTTAGGTAACCCCATTATTCATGGTTATTTTTTTGCCTTTTGCTTTCAAAATGATAGCAGGAAAAATAAAACCACATGTTTGAAGGAAATAATTCTATAAAGTAGTTCATTTGTACTGATTGTTTGGCAGCCAGGCTCCTACCTGAGCAAGGGACAAACACAGAGTGAGCACACTGTCAGGATGAAATGCTGGATTTGGGATTCACATCCCTACATCTCAAGGTAGGTGTGATGGTTAGGTTCATGTGTCAACTTGGCCCGGTGATGGTGCCCAGGTGTCTGGTCACGCAAGCAGTGGCCTAACCATTACTGCAAGGACATTTGTGGCTGGTTAATGAACCAGAAGGCTGGATTATTAAATCATCAGTCAACTGATTGCATCTGTGGCTTATTACATCAATGAAGGGAGTGTCTTCTGCAATGAGAGAATTCAATCACCTGGATTTAATCCAATCAGTTGAAGATTTTTTAAGGGAGAAGAAAGAGAACTTTCACTTCTTCAGCTAGCCAGCCACTCCTGGGAAATTCATTGAAGACCTTCATCAGAATTGCCAGCTTGCTGCCTGCCCTACGGAATTTGGACTTATGCATCCCCACAGTTGTGTGAGACATTTTTATAAAATCTCAGATTTACAGATTTCTCCTGCTGATTCTGTTTCCCTAGAGAACCCTGTTTAGTACAGTAGGTGTTATAGATTGAATCACGTCCACCACAAAGACATGTTCCAGTCTGAACTCCTGGATCTATGGATGTGAACTCATTTGTAAATAGGCTCATCTTAGAAACTATCAGTTAAGGTGAGGTGCACTGTAAGAAGGTGGGCCCTAATCCAGTATGAATGGAGTCTGTATAAGCTGAAGAAGTGTGGATGCAAGGTGAGTAGGAGACAGAAGGAGACCAATGGTCCATGACTGAAATGGAGATTGAGATGTGGATTGCCAGCCAGCCACCACCAGAATGCTACAGTCCTTAGAGAAAGCTGATCCTGCTGATGCCTTGATCCTGCTGATGCCTGCTTGATGCTGATTTTGGGCTTCAGTCTTCCCAAACTGAAGCAATAAATTCCTGTTGTTTAAATTGATCCTTTGTTATGGTATTTATTGTAGCCACCCTGGCAAACTAAGACAGTAGGTGTGATGGTTAGGTTCATGTGTCAACTTGGCCAGGTGATGGTACCCAGGTGTCTGGTCAAGCAAGCACTGGCCTAACAATTGCTGCAACGACTTTTGTGACTGCTTGATAAACCAGAAGCCTGGTTTGTTAAATCATCAGTCAATTGGCTGCAGCTGTGACCAATTATATCAATAAAGGGCATGTCTTCCACAATGAGAATTCAGTCAGCTGGATTTGATCCAATCCGTTGAAAGCTTCTAAGTGAGACAGATAAAGATCTTCATTTCTTCTTCTGCTAGCCAGTGAGGTGTTTCCTGAGGAATTCATTGAGCACCTTCATTGGAGTTGCCAGTTTGCTGCCTGCCCTACAGAATTTGGACTCGTGCATCCTGCCCTATGGAATCTGGACTGGTGCATACCCACAGTTGCATGAAACACTTTTATAAAATCTTACATTTATAGATATCTCTTGTTGATTCTGTTTCCCTAGAGAACCCTAACTAATACAATAGGTATGTTTGTAGTTTTTTTTGGTGACATTATTGATCACCTCCATTGCTGCCTCCTCTTCTTTCACCACTGATCAGCTGAATGAAGCCTTCTTCTAATTGCTCACATTCCTTGCCCAATTGATGCATTATTAAGTATTTTAGGTTGAAAATTTGGAATATGCTGAGTCTCTCAACATTTCTGGGATAATGGGATTTCTCGGAAAGCCAACAAATATGTAATATTTAATGTTTAATCAACGCATGAATGACAAAGACATGACAACTACGTTTCCTTATAGGAAATCCTTCAGAAATAGAGAGTGACAAATAGCTGTGTTTTTTGTTTCTTTCCCACTTTCTTTCAAGGAATGGCTGTCATGTATAAAAACGTAATTATCTGTCAAATCAATTCATAAATAAAGTGCAGCTCTCAGCTACATTTGATGTTATTATTTTGGAACTTGACAAAATCATTGCAAACTTCTGAAAAATGAAACAAATAATAGTCAGAGAATTTTTTGAAGAAGGAAAACAATGTGAAAGAACATGTTTTGATTCCCTAATTGTTTTCCTATGAGACCTTCAAATATAATATATATTCACAATTATGTAAGAAAAAATAGTTCAGTACTGATAGAGAACAGAACTCTGGAAGAAGATAGAACAAAATGTCAGCAACAGTTATCTCTGGATGGTAGGTTTATGGGTTGTTCCAGTTTGCTAGAGATACCATTATGCAAAATACCATAAATGGATTGGCTTTTATAAAGGGAGTTAATTTGGTTAAAAATTTACAGTCCTAGGGCCATAAAAGTGTTCAAACTAAGACATCAACAAGAGGATACCTTCACTGAAGAAAAGCCAATGGCATCCAGAACACCTCTGTCAGCTGGGAAGGCATGTGACTAATGTCTGCTGGTCCTTTGCACCCATGTTGCATTTCAGAATGGCTTTCTCCAAAATATCTCTGGCCTTTTGTCTCCCTTAGCTTCTCTCAGCTCTCTGCTTTGTTCTCCTGGAACTTTTCTTTCTAAGCATCTGGGAGTCCTCTCTTACCTTCTCTGTGGCAAATTCTGGGCTTCATCTCTTAGTTTAGCATCTCCAAACGTCCTTCTGTCTGCATCTCCAAGCATCAGAGACTTGTTGGCTCATAGCTTCTCTAGGGGGAAAACCCTGGACCACACATCCTAGCTTCTCTCTCCAAAATGTCTCTCTCAGCTTCTCCTCTTAAAGGACTCCGGTGATCTAATAAAGACCCATCCTGAATTGGCAGGGTGATACCTCCATAGAAATAATCTAATCAAAAGGTCTCATCCACAGTTGGGTGAGTCAGATCTCCATGGACACACTCAATCAAAAGTTTCCACCCTAATCAAAAGAGTAATAAGTCTGCTCCCACAAGATTGCATTAAAGAACATGGCTTTCCTAGGGGACATAATATATCCAAAGCAGCACATGGGTCATTTTCATTTTCTTTTTATTTAGTTTTACTTTTAGAATTCCACAATTAGAATGTATTATTGAATAAAAATGATAAATATTAAAATATATAACCCAAAGAAATACAGTGTTTCCTATGGAAATTAAAAATTCCAATAAAGGGTCCCAAATTTTAAACTGTTTTGTAAATAAAATCAACAAATATTTTAGCACCTTCTACATTCTAGACACATAGTAGCCTTCTAGCTTCTTATCTTTAAATATAAACCCCACATTTCTCCTGTTTCTACATGCTCAATTCTGGCTTTGAAAATATCTTGCTGAGAGAGGTTTACAGTGTTCTGGAACACGAAAGCAGTCTGGAGCCTCTCATTCCCTTCTGCTCCAGCTGTATGGGCTCTGCTTCAAATCAATCTGAAAAGGTAATATTCTCAGCTCAAGTTTCCTTAACACTCTATTCCTTTCAGTGCTGTGATGCCTGTGGGTAATTGCCCAAGTGTGACGTTAAGTTGCAGATTCATTCCAGTGACTAGGACGAACAAAGTTAATCTGTCACAAATTCATCGGTAACTTGGTTTTCTCTTGCACCTCTCAAATCCATCCAGTATGACTACATGCTTTGGAACAGCTGCAGTACAATTTCTCTAGTTTTCTTATGTGGAAGTTGAAATTTGTGTACAAGAAAATGCTGTGACTCCCAGTATAGCAAAAAAAAAAAAAACAAAAAAACAAAAAAACAAACAAACAAAAAAACTGTGGCAAGTAGTTTGAATTGAACTTAATGTGAAATCCATGTCTCCCATCCTCCTTAGTAACACAGAACCAGTCATGGCACCTGGCTGGACCCAACTGCCTCATCTATAAAATGGGAGTGTTCGAACAGAACCTTCATGATCATTTCTACCACTAGTATTAGTATATAAAGTCCTTCGAATAGAGACAATATTTAGATTTCTGCTTTGCAGATTAATTTTTTTTAATCATTTAAGTGGTTTCTCAGAACAAATAAAAAGATGACCTACAGAAAAAAATCTCCACCATAATTATGCAAATAATTATGAGAAAAAGAAAGTAAAGCAACTATGTAAATTTCAAAGGAGTGACCTGCTTTGTGTACATGTGTCTTCATTTTTCTCTTCTTCCTCTTAATCCACCCTTCATCCTCCTCTCTCCCCTCCTTCTTCATTATGACTAGCTTTGTAAGAACCTGCAGGAAGTATGAGTTTTAGCTCCAAAATATTTTGATTTTAATTAATTTGCTATATGTACTGAGGGCTTTATTTTTTTGAGAATATATACTTAGGATGCTTGTAAGGGTGCATTTGGTAAATGACAATTTAAGGCAGTTTTGCAACCTCTTAATGGAAGGATAACATCTTCTGATTGTACTTTGGGGGGAAAGGGGCTATAGTTCTAGTACAGCTCTTAATTATCCTGACAATATAGAAGGGATCTTGGAAAGGTCACTACCTCTAATCTGTGCCATATCTGTCTTCTGAAGCATGATCTGCAAACTAGAGGAAGACAATCCCTTTAAAGTCTAGCCCCACAAAATACCTCATTACAAAGCTTCAGGGTAGCAGTTTAAGTGCCAGAAGAGGGGGAAATTGAGCCAGGAAGTCACAATTAATTTAGAAGTGTCTGTCTCCATGTTGAGAATGTTGTCTGATCATGAATCTTGATGGCTGCTCTGATTTGCTTTGGAGAACTTTGACATTAATACTAATTAAAAAGAGACTTTTAGCCTGCACTTGGGCCTTTTTTATTTCAAAATGATTCCCATCTATATGCTTTATAACTGAAGCAGAATTAGATAAATAGGTGGGCCCATTCAGGTCTTAGAGATACAAGAGAGAGAACCAGAGCCTCCAACATGGCTGCCAGATGATGCACTCTCATTTCATTACTATCAAACTAGCTTTGTTATTTCAAAGCCACCTTGCAGAATTCAGAGTATGTGGCATAAGAGATCAAAATACAGCATGTTCATTTCATGGGTTGTTTACAAGCAGATTTGTAGAAACACATAAGGAAGAATCAATATATAAACAGTAGCATCTGAGTTGTACCATGTGCTGAGTCTATGCATTCCAGTGTTGTGCTTCTCAGCTGGGGAGGGCAGACTTTGTGGTCCCCATTTTGGGAGTGATTAAGCCCTGGGTAAACTGGCTGACTTAGGCTATGATTGGTTTGGCATATAAATTAGAGTTGCTAGAAAATCAGAAACCACTCTTGATTGTTCAGAAAGAGGGAATTTAATTCAAGGTTACTACAGATAATGAAAGAGCAAAGAAGCCAAACAGAAAAGGTTATGACTGTCAAGAAGCTGCCACCAATCCAGAAGTAAGAGAGATACGGGGTCATCTGGTAGGATCTGGGGGTTGGTGGCAATACCTGAGTATATAAGAGAGTTTTGTTCTTCAACAGCAACTGCAGAGATGCGGGAAATACAGCAACACCAGAACACACCATGGGGAACACAGAGGAGAGGGGAAGTACCTCGGCTTCTTTTGTCCTGCAGCCTTTAAATCTCCCACCCCTGCTTCCTGTTTCATCATTATACCCCGCTGGAAGTTAGAAGGGCAAGAGAGCTTGAAAGTGCAGTTTTCTGTGATACAGAGCACACAGTAGGGGAAGGGAGGGACGGATGTGAGAGCATATTGGCAGTGTTTAAAGGAAGAGGGTAGTTTCTTGGTGATAATCGAAGAAAAGTCACTGTGGTAGACAGAATAACACCCCCCCCCCCCCCAAAAAAAAAAGATGTCTATGTTTTAATCTTCAGAAGCTGTAAATATGCAGATAGGATTAAGTTAAAGATCTTGCTATGGAGAGATTATATTGCATTATCAGGGTGAGCCCATGTGCTCACAAGTGTTTTTATAAGAAGAAGTCAGGAAGGTTAGAGTTTTTGCTGGTTTGGATATATTATGTCCCCCAAACCGCCATTATCTTTGATGCAGTCTTGTGTGGGCAGGAAACTATTGGTGTTGATTGGGTTGGATGATTCCATGGAGATGTGAGCACTCAACTGTGGGCTACATCTTTCATTGGATAATTTCCATGGAGGTGTGGCCCCGCTCATTCAGCATGGGCCTTGATGAGTTTACTGGAGCACTATATAAGCTCAGACAGAAGGAGCGAGCTTGCTGCAGCCAAGAGGGACACTTTGAAGAACTCACGGAAGCTGAGAGAGTAGCTGCAGATGAGAGACAATTTGAAGATGGCTGTTGAAACTGCTTTTGCTCCGAAGAAGTAAGAGAAGACAAATGCCCCAAGAGCAACTGAGAGTGACATTTTGAAGAGAAGATGTGGTCTAGAGAGGAACATCCTGGGAGAAAGCCATTTTGAAATCAGAACTTGGAGCAGATGCCAGCCACGTGCCTTCCCAGCTAACAGAGGTTTTCCAGATGCCATCAGTCATCCTCCAGTGAAGGTACCCAATTGTTGATGCATTACCTTGGACACTTCATGGCCTTAAGACTGTAACTATGTAACCAAATAAACCCCCTTTATAAAAGCCAATCCATTGCTGGTGTTTTTGCATTCTGGCAGCATTAGCAAACCAGAACAGAATTTAAGAGGAAGTTGAGTGATAGCAGCAGAGGCTGGTGTGATATGCTTTAGAGGTGGAGAAGGAGCCATGAATCAAGGGATTTAGGGGGCCTCTAGAAGGTGGAAAAGGCAAGGAAATAGACTACCCCCTAGGGCCCCCCCAAAGGAATGTAGCTTCGCTGACAACTTGATGTTTTGCCTGTAAGATCCATTTAGGAATTCTGACCTCCAGAACTGGAAGATAATAAATTTGTGCTGTTTTAAACCAAACAGTTTGAGGTTATTTTGCTACAGCAAAAAGAGGACACTAGTACATTCTGAAACAGTATAAAAATTATTTTTAAAAAATCTTAGAAATTTAGAGTAAAGAAATAATATGCTTGAGATCTAAAGGAAAGATATATATTAACCAAGTAGTAGTCTGCTCATTTTGCCTTTGTAGATTTGTTGTTCCCAAGATCATTAATTTCTTGTTCCTGCCATCAATATACATCCTTAGTGGAGTCTGAACACCACCACCGTCACCCCACCCTTTTCCCAATTTCCCATCCCCAGTAAGTATGAATGGGGAATGAAAGGGACACACAGATCGGTTCTTTCATAAGTGGATATTGAAGTCGAGTATTAATTGACTCAATTTTTTGTTTCCTTCACCCTGTAATTGAAGTGCATTTATCCTTTCCCCCCACCAATATAAAATAAAGTAATTGCTCAATTAGCAAGAAATTATTTTGGGGATGGATAATTTGAGTATCTATTAAGTCTACACCTAACACTTTGCTCTGTCAACTGGAATAAAATGTTTAAATGTCAAAAAAGATGTGAAAAGAACTTGCCTTAACAAGGTCAACCTTTCTGAAACAAGTTAAAGCAGGAAGAAAACAACATGTGGCTTTGTCAAGACTGGTGTGATAAATGGAATGGGATAAGGGCTCAGTTTGGACAACACAGGATCTGAGATGTATCAGAAAGAGCATGTTTGCCTTTCACTCCTAAGCATGGCTTTGCAACCACATCTGGTGGTCTTGATGCAAAGCAGCTGCGGTTTCAAGTTTGGTCAGTGTCAAGGGTCTCAGCTAACTTCCTCCTGTCCTGGTGATTGTGATCATAACTGACAGTATCTGGCACTTCTGCTGTCAGTCTGACATCGTGCTTAGGTGTGGAAAGTAGAAACACTGTATTCTCATTCCCTGCTGGCTTTGGGAAGAGGACAGTGCCTGGACATCTCTATTAAAGAAAATAAGTAGAACTAAGTGTTTCATTTGTTTGATTGATTGATTTTTGGTGTTAAGGAGAGCAGGAATTCCTATAAAACTTTTATTACAAACTTGTTTAATGTAGTTGTGCCTTAGAGAGAGAGTTTGGAAGTCTAGTTACTACCTGTTACCCAGGTATATGATTTTGGGAAATTACTTCCCCTTGGGACTTCAGTTTTCTTTTCTATAAAATAAGGCATTTAGTTTGAATGACTTCCAAGACCCTTTCAAATTCTGGCATATTTGACTTTGGAAAAACATTAAGTCTTGGCTATATTATTCTAGATACATGATCTCATTCTATTCCTGATTTCCAGCCTAATAGTTAAAGATTTCTTCTTATTAACAGATGTAATAGAACACATTTTAACAGGTTAAATACTTGAATGGTTTTTTTTTTTTTTTTTTTCCTTTGCAGTTGTCCAAAGACATTATTGAATGGCAATCATTGACTGGTTGGTTTCGATCACCCAGATACTCAATGACAGTGATTCCTTCAACTCTTCCATAAAGGTTTTGCCCAGGAAAATATCTCTTAATATCAGCCTTATATATTAAAGAGAATACCAAGTGAATTATAAATAGAAAGGACTCTGTAGAAAGGACTCTGTTCTGAATAAGGTTTGCTTTATTTGGGGAAGGGGCACATTTTTCTTTATCTCTTCTCATTCCCCAGCTAGGTTTACATTTCAACAACATTATACAAAATTCCCTGTCAGTCCGTCAGTCCATACCTTTATTTACTTTGGGTGTTTGCAAACCTGGCTCTCTCTGCCTAGAGCCCATTTGCCTTCCTGAATTCCTACCCAGATACCCATCCTTCCAATTGCAGAGTAACTTCCTCTACAAATTTGACAGTTGCCTTTCCCCTTTATTTTTTGCCTCCCTTCTCTGCTCTCTTCTGCCATTTCTGATAACATCTATCATCCACCACTCTTCTCTCTGCTCTGTTTTACTATCAAAACTGCCCTCTGAAAATCTTTCACTTCCATTCATTTATACCTTAAAATAGAGAACTGATCGAGTAACTGTCAACTGTTGGCCATTCTGGCCTTGCTTTTATAAATTCTAGATGTGGGAGACTTTGGTCTCTGCTTTTCAGAAGAGGCTCCAGCATTGTGAGTCCAGCCTATTTTAAGATTAGGCAGGGCCTTATAGGGGAAAAGTCCTGCTTTAACAGAATTTGTGCATTGACAAGATCAGACCTTTCCAGGCTATCAGATTCTCCTCTTTCATTGTTATTGAGCTATTTTATAACTGTAAATTTTAGCTGACTGATAGCAATAAAAAGTAATTTTTGCCTATAGACATGCAAATGCTGTCAACTGACTTCCTTACCCACTGTGGAAGGACCAGTTGGCCTTCATCTGCACTTTCTTTTTAATATTCTTCATCTATAATATCTTTTGATCCTGTTGTAACATCTTGCCAGTTCTCTCGTTAATAATGTGAGATAATCATGTTCACTTTTGTACCTGTATGAGAATCATGATTTTGCCTTTTTTTTTGAAAATTATCTTTTAACAATAGGATGCCTGCTAGGTCTTAATTTGTGGGACAAAAATTGTCTGAATTGCCCCCCATTTGAATCCTCACATTGCTGACTCCTTTGGCGTGAAGCTGTCTGCAACGTTGGCGCAATCTCTGTAGCACATTGCAGTACAGGCAGCTCTCCCTTAAACAGAACTTCTTTCCTTTTTAGACAACTCGAGAGACTTTTCCTGCTACTTTTCTTGAAACCTCTGCTTCAGTTTTACTTTCCCTTGAATGCATCCCCAAGCCCTGGTCCCTGTGGTGGTGGAACCAAGGAACAATGGGTGTCTGTCTGTTTCTCCACCTAGGCAAGTGCTGTTGATTCTGTTGAGACTCAAGTCTCTTTGCTCCTAACCCGTGAAAACTTTTGGCCCCTATTCCAGACTCCTAAAGCCTGGAGGAACCACACCAATCATTCCCTGCAAGGAGACCTAGTATAGTAGAGCTGGAAGGAAAATTAGAAATCATCTAGTTGAAAATCCTCATTGTACAGAGGAGGATACAGCTATTTATTACTTTCACCTGCAGTTCCATATATGGGAAGCACTTGACTTATGAATGACTTGTTCTTATGCACTAAATTCTTGTGCCCTCAAAGGGACAATCCTTTCTTTCCTTTTTTCTCTACTTCTGAACACCTGGGGAGTGATTCACCTTAGAGGTGTCATTCCTTATGCAAATGAAAAGAAGCTTCCTCTTATTCTTATGAAGATAGGAAACGAATAGGGCGCTGGATCCCTGCAGCTTATAACTTTCTCTCCTGCCCCAAAGGAGAAGCCTTGTTCATCCTATTTTCCAGTGAAGTGCTAACACATTGTAGCCACTCAATAATTTTTATAGTTATTAGGAATTTCAATATAACATTGCTAATATAATTTCCTTAGCAACAATGTTTTTATGATGATTAGCTCTATCTAAAATAATATAGAGATGTTAGATTATAGCCAGCTCATGTGTGAATGATTAGTCATGTTGGACTGACTTGAAATTTATCACTGATAACATAATTTTGTTGTTTTGTTTGCTTTTTAATGGTGTAACCAAAAGTTAAGAATTAACAAATGAGTGTAATTACTGAATCATTATATAGATGCCTTTTCCTTCTAGTATATTGTAGAATAGTCAAAAGTTAATATCTGAAATTACTGAAAATCCCTGAACTAGCTCAGCCCTGTTTATACTTGCTATTTTAATGGTAACCACTCCACCTTCCCTTCTTTGAATCCATTAAAAACTCTAAACCACTTAGACTCAGGGAGACAGGTTTTTGAGCCAATGGGCCATCTGATCTCCTGCTTCTTGCTTAGCAATAAAAATCAATAAACTCTTTCCCTCTTTGAAACCCTGGTGTCATAGATTGGCTGTTACGCATGTCAGGAGGAGAACCCTGCATTTGTTCTCTTGAGAATTGGAAAGCAGAGAAGGCAGGGTTTTACTTTCTCCAGAGTTGACCTAAGAAATCTCATTGGGACACAGATCTTCTTGAGGGTTTTTCAAGGGAAATTGTATATCTTTGAATACATTTTTCTTGTCAAAGATGGTGGACCTAGAGATCTGATGTATCCTTTATGTAAAACATGATAACCATCAAAGTACTTCCTGTGATCACAGGACTGGCCATGGGAAAACACTCAGCAATTCTGGGTTGAGCTGGGGAAAGTTAATTCCTCTTTAGGAATTAAATGTTTAAATCCTCTGAATTGCAAGTTATACACAATTTTTCAAGAGGTCCAATGGAGCCTGCTTTACTAAGACTGTGGTTTTAACAGCACTTCATCTTTTATAGTGGGGTCTCAATTGGAGAGGGAGTTTTCTGCATTAATTTCCACAACTCTGTGCGTTTATCTCCTTGTGTATGTTTTTTGTATTTTCTAAACCTTCCTTATGTCTCCATAGCTGTATTTTGCCCCATCAGAATGAATTGCTCTGCAGCCATGCTTTGGGTGCACTTCTTACAGGCACGTAGAGCGACTTTTGCCAGCCTGTGAAAAGGAGTCTCTCTCCCGTAGAAAAAGGGGAGATTTATTTCTCTTCACAGCTCTATCATCTACTATAATTGAAGGAATATTATATGTTTAACAAAACATGCAATGGGGAGCTCAGGGTTTATTTTTACCTGTTTTCGATAAAACATTTAATAAGGAGTAAATAGCTGCAGATTAAAAACTTTGGTGACTGACCTATAACTGCAGTCTTTATCTTCTTATTCTCAGACCAAGACTATTACTAGTAATAATCCTAATATTCTTCTACAGAGTGTCATTAATAATATTGCCACTAAATAATGGCTACCATTATTGAGCTCTTACTATATGAAGATAAGTTCATTTGGAGAATATGTATATCTATCTATCTATATATATATATATATATATATATGGTAGTTTGATCTGCACCAGAGTTTCATGAATTATGCATTGCTATTATTCCCATTTTATGGATAAGGAAACTGGGCTTGGAAAGCTAAGTAATTTACCCAAGATTTTACTGAGAGCTGGGAGTGGTTCATATCTCAATTGATCATCCCAACAGGCCTATGAAAAAGGTGTTTTAACCCTTTTTTGTGGTTGAGAAATCATGGATGAGTGTGATTAAGTATAACCACTTACAGTCACCAAATTACATGAAGTCAGAACTTGAATCCTGCTTGTTCTGGATTCAAAACCAGTGTGTTTTCCCAGGTCCCAAGAGACCAAAATGATTTGATCAAAACTGGTGGAAAATGCATTAGGCAGCTTTGTACTGACTTCTTATGGACATGGGTAGCATGTATTCTGGAATAAAAATCAGGACAAATGACCCGAAAAGTTCACATAGACTTGTAGAAAACTGCAAAACTATATTTCAGTAAAGATCCTTGCGGAATATTCAGGACCTACCTGTAGCCATCCTGTCTCAGGCAGGCGTCCCTCACTGCCTGATTTTGTAGATGTCTGGTGCTTGGTTTGCTAGGAGGCCAAATGTTATTTCTAATTAATAACTTAAAATAGATGTCGCAGCTGCCTCCTGCTGACAGACACTTCCTTCCTTGTGTGTTCCCACGCTTTCTGGCCTGTGAAAAATTAGGCTGATTCATGTGCACCCCTGACGAAGGTGAACTGTGTTGCAAGTAAGTACCCCATCATTTATTATGACATCATTTATTATAACACAGCCACCACTGCTGCTTGTAAAGTTAAGAGCTGAAGACATGTCATTTCTACAACATCTATGTCCATCTCTCTGGGTTTAATGGCAAAGTAAGGTACATTTGTCTTGCAGTTAAATTTAAGAAAAACAAAAATTGGGTCTGTTTCCATCAAAACAAATAAACAATGGAGGCAATCAGTTAGCTAAATGAGGTCAAAAATTATATTGACTTGAAATAACCAGATAATTGAGGGGTTGTGGTGGTGGGTGGTAGAAATTATTTAAAGGGTATTTGAATGATCTAGTTAATACTTTCAATTTTCCATTTGCCTTTGCTTATGTAGACATGATTCCAGGGTACAGCTTTTCTTAACATAATAAATGAAATCCTATTTAATGTGTTTTTTTTTTTTCTTTCTGTTTTAATAATGAGCATAAGAGCAGGAATTTTGAGTTTTATCCAACCTTTCAGTTCACTTATTCTCATAGCAAACAGAAGGGCATTAACTCCTAGAAATATAGTAATAAGATTTAATAAGGAGAAATGAAAAGAAGGATCATGCAAACCAAAGTCCTGTCTGACGGCAGCTCTTACACATCACAGGGAGCTGGGATTTCTGTATTATCTTTTATAACCTCAAGAGAAGCAGATTTTGTCACCTTTCTAAAATGGCTTTCCAAAGTATTGGACTAAAAGGGTACATTTAAGGTTTCTTTTAACTGCAGATCTTTTTTTAGCTGTAGATATATATTAAGGTGAAGAATCTTGAGCCCTGTTCTTTTGATCCCCTTCCTACCACTGCAGCCAACCAGATACTTTCTGAGGGCCCTAAAAGGGTTAAGAGCTAACTTGAGAACCACTGTGCAACCAAGAGGGATTTAACTTAATTGGAAAGGTTTTATTTCTTAAATTAGGTGGCAGGAATACAGCTATTCCTTCCACGATTCCTAAAGGCTTTTTATATCTTATAAATTTTCCGTTTTAAAAAATTGCCATTACTTTTTTTTCCCTCCCCAAATGGTGATGTCCAGTCCCCTGGACTCTTCTGGAGTGATCTCAAGGTCTGCCAACAATTCTTCTCTACTGGGCTAATTTTTAGCACTCTCTCAAGGCTCAATTCAAGCTTAATATCCATCAGAAAAATTCAAGATATATTCAGTGCCCAAAACTACTATTTAGGTGTACTAACAGATGTAAAACTCCTGGTAGAGTGCCTGGCACATAGTAGAACTTGAAGAAATGACTGCTTCCTTGTTTCCTCAGTTTTCTTCTCTTCCTGTCTCATCTACCACCCATCAACCCCCCTCCCCATCTTTTACATTTCTCAGATGCATTTATCAAAACATTACTGTGCTGGCAATGTTATGATGCATGCATCCATCAGCTTGCCTCAGCCACCTTCATCATCTCCTGTCTCTTTCTGCAAGCAATGAGCTTTTTGAGGCTGGGGCAGTCGTTTGCAATTCCAGGACTTGGCACAGTACATGCGATAGAGTTGATTGAATAGGGAACAAATAGACAAAAACAAAACAAACAGGTAATCATGAATGAGGAGGACTGGAAGCTGAAGCAAATGAGAAAGTTTCTCACTGGAGGAGAACTGGAGGTGTGAGAAAAGGAAGGATTGATATTTCTAGCATTTACCAATCATTCACTTTGGGGTTAGAAGTCTGTTAGGTAGTTTATATATGTTTTATCATTAATCCCCACACCAGCCTAGAGAAGCAGCTATTACTATTAATCTTATCTTTCAGATTGGAAAATGGAGGTCAGGATGCTGGATTACCTTACACAAAATCATACAACTTATAATTAGTAGAACTGGAATGTGGACCCAGATCTGACTTCATGCTTTCTCCTGTGCTATGCTATTTCTTGGTATATCAGGAGGACCCTTGATACATAGATGGTAGAGAAGTCCTCTTCTACCTCCTAATCAAGACAGGCTCACATGTCTTTGGCAGTAGTAAGGGACAGTGGAGTCACCATATCACCCCAGTCACTACAGTACTTATCTAGTGATAAAACTACCTACAAGGGAATGCATTTTTGCCACTCTCAGCCCAGCAGGGAGCCCCACAGGTGGAGAAGCTGAGGCAATGCACAACTGATGCATTTTTACTGCAGTGTCCCTGAGAATAGGAGAAATAACAGCTATGCTCAACATATAGACATCCTTAGGCATATGGTCTTTAGTATATGGATTTATAGGATGAGGTGCTGTGCCAGTTTGAAATTGTTAATGTACCCCAGGAACATAACGATCTTGTGGGGGCAGACCTATTGTGGGCGCGACCTTTTGATCAGGTTTTTTCCATGGAGATGTGACCCACTCAACTGTGGGTGGGACCTTTTGATTAGATCATTTCCATGGGGGTGTGACCCTGCTCTTTCAAGGTGGGTCTTAATTAGTTTACTGGAGTCCTTAAGGGAGCTCAGAGCTGAACAGATGCAGACGTTTGGAGACACGGTCAGAAATACCCTGGTTGATGCTGAGCAAAGACTGACAGAAACAGCCAGAACTTGGAGAGAGCCAAGAGAAGCCAAGAGATGAAATCCAGAGTTTGCCCCTGAGAAGCTATGATAGGCCCACAGACACTTAAAGAGAGAAAGCCACTGGAGTCAGAAGCTGAAAACAATGCAACCTGGGAGCAAAGGACCAGCAGACACCAGCCATGTGCCTTCTCAGCTGACAGAGGTGTCCAGGAACTATCAGCCTTTCTTCAGTGAAGGTATCCTTTTGCTGATGCCTTAGTTTGAAGACTTTTATGGCCTTAGCACTGTAAACTTGTGAACTAATAAACCCTCATTGTGAAAGCCAATCCATTTCTGGTACTTTGCATCCCAGCAGCCTTAGTAAACTGAAACAGATGCCTTCCTTCTGTTTCATTTCTTTATGGCACTCATGTTCCAGCACTTCTACATTCTGATCCTTCAGTATGACCTGCCCTGAGGCAGCGTTAATCTAGTTACCTGGTTCCTTTTCGTAGTTAAAGCAGGAGTCTACTAATTATTGCCAAGAGTTAAGAAAGGCTTTACATTTTTCAATGGTTTAAAAAATATCAAAAGAAAACAATATTTCATGACACCAGAGAATTACATGAAATTCCAATTTCAGTCCATCAACAGCATTTTTTAGACCACAGCCACACCCATTCAGTTCTGTACTGTCTTTGGCATCTTTTGCACAGCAGTGGAAGATTTGGGTAGTTGTGACAGAGCTCACAGGGCCTGCAAAACCTAAAATGTTTCCTGTCTGACTCACTAGAGAAAAAGTTTGCTGAACCCTGCTGTAAGGAATAGGTAGAGATTTGTTTCTCCAAGCAACTTCAGCTGGGACTTTGTCATACTTTCTTTGGTCACTATTCTAATGTGAATTGGTTTTCTTTTTAGGGTCTGTAAATGACATTATACTTCTGCAATCACAACAATGTGAAAGCTACATAGTCCTTTTTGCTCTATTTTGTGACTGTCAATTGTCATTATACTGATCTACCTGTTTTGGGGGTTTTGTGTTTGTTTTTCCATTCTTTTGTACTTTGCTTCTGCTTTTTTTTTTGCAGAAGCTCTTTTCTGAGCTTAGGTGTTCCTTGTTTTCATCCATTTCTCAAGCTCAATTAGACCTAATTTTGTAATATATTTTACTCTTTGTCTACCAGAGGAAGTCAAATCACACCTGGAGTACCGTGTTCTAATTTTGGGGCCATTGGCAAAGTGGAGACGATCCGATGGGAGTCATACTGGAAGGTGTGGGCCTGGGGAAATGGTTGAAGGAGATATCATCTGATAGCCTGGGGATACTGAGGAGAGTTATCAGAGTGGTCTACAAGTACTTTAGGGTCTTCTGTATGAAGACGGAACAGTTTTGCTCAGAGGAGTATCAGAAGTTACGTCTAAGACCATAGGTTAAAAAAAAAAAAGTTACAGAAGAAAATATACCCATTTAAATAAAGCAGACATTTAACTAAAACAGTGCATTGTTCTGGAGGTTATTCTTATGTACTATACAGATATGCCTTTTTAGTTTTTAGTGTTTTGGGTTAGCTAGAAGAAATACCTGAAACTGTTGAACTGCAACCCAGTAGCCTTGATTCCTGAAGACGACTGTATAAATATATAGCTTATATGGTGTGACCATGTGATTGTAGAAAACCTTGTGGCTCACACTTGCTTTATCCAGTGTATGGACAAATGAATAGAAAAATGGGGACAAAATTAAATGAATAATGGGGGGTTGAGGGGGTGGGTTGTCTTTGGAAGTCCTTTGTTACTTTTATTTTTATTCTTCTTCTTCTTATTTTTTGGAGTAATGAAAATGCTTAAAAGTTGGTCGTGGTGATGAATGCATAACCATATGATACTCTGAACAATTGATGTGCACTTTGGATGATTGTATGGTATGTGACTATATCTCAATAAAATTGCAAGAAAAAACAAACAATGCATTGTATTACTCTGGGTACAGTATTGTGAGCTCCCAGATATTGAAGGTATTCAAGCAGAGACTGGGTGGACATGTGACAAAAATATGACAGAGGCTATTTCTATATCATATTGGTCTCCTTCTAACTTTAAGATTGTTTTATACCCTATCGCTCCCTCCTTCTAGGCCCAATTCTGCACTGGATGCATTTAAGGAAAAATACTTAAAGTTTCTTCCTCCCTTCCTTCCTTCCTTCCTTCCTTCCTTCCTTCCTTCCTTCCTTCTTTCCTTCCTTCTTTCCTTCCTTCCTTCATTACTTTCTAAAACCATAAAGCAGATTTCCTGGTAGCAGAAGTAGAAATCACTTTTTGCAATATTTTCCCTAAGAAGAAAGCCATATGTTAGTGATAGAGAAAGGAAAATAAAAATTATCTTCTCTTTATTATAATGAATTTAGCACGTTCAATTCACATGAATTATTTGGCTACAACCCACAATTTTTTTCTGAGTTAAGTCTTATCATAGATTTCATCATAAGTAAATTTTTTATGAAATTAATTTTTTTGGTGGTTCAGTTAATTTTAGCACATTTGAAAAGAAATCTTGGGAGATGGAGGGGACCAAAGAATTAATTAATGTTTAACTGGCAAGATGAAATATGGCTGGCTAAGAGTGTGGATGATTTCTGAAGCTCAGCTAATATTATCCTTACGTAATGCATTTCATATTTAGATTCAATGTCTATAATCCAAAATGTATTTGGCACATTTTGATGGTTCCTGGGTGATTATTCTAGGCCAGGGGTCAGCAAACATTTTCCATAAAGGGAATGTTACCTACATTTACTGTCACATATTTTTGCTTTGTTTCTTCCTTCCTCCCCTCCCCCTCACACCCACAGCACCTCAAAAATGTGAAATTCATTCTTAGCTCAAGGGCTGTACAGCTATTTGGGCTGTACTTTGCTGACCCATGTTCTAGGCACTTAGTTCATCTCAATGCTTCTGTTCTTAGCACAGGCTAGCATCAGGTTAATTCAGCCTGTTGTATGGTGGCAATGGCTAGGTGGCTATATTATGAGACAGAGAAGGATCTACTAACAGTGAAATGGACCATTCGATATTTATTTTCTTAAATGCAATTTTATTAGGATATATTCACATACCAGATAATCATCCAAAGTGTACAATCAGTGGTTCATGGTATCATCATATAGTTGTGCATTCATCACCACAATCAATTTTTGAACATTCTCATTACTCCAAAAAATAAAAAATAAAAATAAGTATAAAAATTAAAAAATACACCCAAATCATCCCATACCTCCCTATTATTTATTTGTTTTCTGTCTTTATTTTCTTATCTGTCCATATACTGGATAAAGGGAGTGTCAGTCACAAGGTTTTCACAATTACACAGTCACACTGTAAAAGCTATATAGTTATACAATCGTCTTTGACCATTAGATATTAATTCTTTGAGTTTACATACAAATACATCTTAAAGAAATCAATAATTAGATTGTTAGCACTAATTATTTTACTTTGAATAACTCTCCGTTTGGACAGTAAAGGTGATGAGATCATGAAGCTTAATTGTTGAATTATAAAACTTAAAAGCTGACACCAAATATTTAGAGCAAGGGCAGATCCCAGTTTGTGTGGTTTGGGACTTATATAATTGCTGGGACCTCTTTTCAAAAAAAAAAAAAAAAAAATCAGTATTTTGAATAAAAACTAGGGAAAAGTGAATATTTGTTTAAAATGAGAAAGGTAACAACAGTAACGACAAATTTACAGAAGCTGACATGTGCCACAAAATTCACAAAGTCTAGAAAATGAACTTAACATCTTTATTAATAAACTACGTGATATATCTCAGCAATACTTTTCCTTTCACTTTTTGTCCTTGTACTCATTAATCATATCTACATATAGCAGATATGTCCATACCATATTCTTGAGAAAAATACTTTAGTCTTTCTTGTAGTAGGATGGATTGAAATTTGTCTTTTACTATTGATAGATTAGAAAATTTACTTTCTCCTGCACAACTTCTTATTGGGAATGCCACATAAATTTTAAATATTGTTGACACATTTGTGAACAACTCTATCAAGATTATTTGATATAAGAGTGGCAAAAACTGCAGGTCTGGGATTTGAGCCTCCTAATAAATTAGCAAGTTAGTCTATTACTGCTTTACAGATGCTGACAGAGGAGGACAGATTCCTGAGTCAGAGACAAAGGACTTGATTAACTCACAGCAAAAACAGTAGCTAGAGATTCATGTAGGTTGGAGCAGGTACACCATGTCAGTCACAGAGACAATGCAAAGATCTCACCAAGGATGTATGCATGTGCAGTGAACTGCACTAAAGGAGAGGTGCACGACCTAGAGAAATTCCCCACTTTTAGAGTAAGTGGAAGCAAACCTGCTCCTTGTCAGAGGAGAGGCACTGTCTCATCACTCACGTTTGCTCGCAGCAAACACAGACCTGAGGAACATCCCAGATAAAGAGTTGTCAAGGCCTTGCATTCTTGGTGTCTCTAGCAAGAACCTGCAGGGATGCCCAAGGCCCATGGTGCATCAAGGAGCTGTGCAATTTCAGGCCAGTTCATGTTTTCTTGTGCAATGACTTATCTTAAGCCTTTTCTGAATTGATGATGCATGTTGCACTGTGTAACACCAATGGCTTCATTGTGGTGGTTTGTTCTTAATCTTATGTTGTGTTAGTTTTCTGTCTCAAATCAGGGAAAATTTAAATCTATTTCTCTAAGTTCTTATAATTAAGTCCTCTTCACTAATTAGATGGCTAAAAATCCAAGAGCCTATTTTTATTCCTATTCAAAATATAATGCTTCTTAAAGAAATCCTGCTCTTTATGTTACCTGAAAAATATGTTTGTTACAATTCACTTCTGTATGTCAGAATAATTTCATTTGATTTCACTGACGGCCTTTACCACTTTTGTTAAATATTCTATTAATTTTTATCTAATTTTTTTCTCTCTCAGCTTTTTAATAAATAGATTTAAAGATGACAAAAGAAAGTACCCATCCCAGTTTGGGTTCTCTCGGAAACAGACCTTCTGAAATAAGGATTTGAGTGCAAGTAGTTTTGGGGAGTGATTACTGGAAGTATCAGTAAGTAATGGGGAGTTAAGACATGTGTTCTGGTTTACCAATGCTGCTGGAATGCAAAACACCAGAAATGGATCGGCTTTTATAAAGGGGGTTTATTTGGTTACACAGTTACAGTCTTAAGGACATGAAGTGTCCAAGGTAAGTGATCAACAATCAGGTACCTTCACTGGAGGATGGCCAGTGGTGTCTGGAAAACCTCTGTTAGCTGGGAAGGCACGTGGCTGGCGTCTGCTCCAGAGTTCTGGTTTCAAAATGGCTTTCTCCCAGGACATTCCTCTCTAGGCTGCAGTTCCTCAAAAATGTCACTCTTAATTGCTTCTGGGGCGTTTTTCCTCTCTTAGCTTCTCCGGAGCAAGAGTCTGCTTTCAACCGCCATCTTCAAACTGTCTCTCGTCTGTAGCTCCTCTCTCAGCTCCTGTGCATTCTTTAAAGTGTCCCTCTTGGCTGTAGCAAGCTCGCGTCTTCTGTCTGAGCTTATATAGTGCTCCAGTAAACTAATCAAGGCCCATGCTGAATGGGTGGGGCCACACCTCCATGGAAACTATCCAATCAGAGTTATCACCCACAGTTGGGTGGGTCACATCTCCATGGAAACACTCAAAGAATTACAGTCTAATCAATACCAATACGTCTGCCTACACATGACTGCATAAAAGTTAATGGCGTTTTGGGAGACATAATACATTCAAACCAGCACAACATGGAAGCATAGACAAAAAATAAAATGGAATGTTACTAATCCATTTTAATAACATTAAATGGAATTGCTTACTGGAGCTTAAACCAGTTTGAGAACTTGGGGAGCAGTGTAAACAGGTGTCTCAGATGTATCCCCCTGAATGATGAGGGATATGGATGCAGAAGGATGCATATGTCAACATCCTCAGTCATTTTTGAGAGAGATCTCTGGGTAAGATATGTGGACAATGTCTGTATATTAAGGCTGCAAGTAAAGATCCCAGGAAATGAAAGGCAAATGATAGCAGTTTGATGTCAGCCCTGGGCACTAAAATATTAAGGCATGGATATGGGTGGGGATGTGGGTGCAGTCCCATAGCATCTGCTAGAATATCTTTAAAATATTTCCAATGTCTTCATTGATTTGTTAACATGTTTCAGAATGCTTTCTCATATTCCAGTAATATTCCCAATTCAATTTCCCTTAGCTGTATCCTAAAGATAAAGTCAGAGTGGAGGGACAGTGGACTTAGCCTGTGGTAGTTAAAATATCACAAAAATTTTACCAAAAAAAAAAAAATGGTTATGTGGATATATTTTTAGGAGCATTTAAATCCACCTTTGAAGGACTGACAATCCTTAAAATACTCTTGTAATATAGGCTTGGAAGCACTGTCACATGTGTGAGCTGAGTTTTTCCAAGTTGTCCCATCTCCTGAGCTTACCCTTTACTTTAAGAGCATGTTACATATCTTTTCCCTCAGCACTCGGATTGCAGGAAATTCACTGTTCTCTCTAGATAAGTCTCCCAGTGAGCTACACAGGTGTCTGCTGTCACATGCCTTCTATGATCTGTCCACAACTTGACTCATCTGATTTACGTCTTGCTGAATCACGCCTCTCCATGCTGCCACAGTCTCTCCACAAATATCTGCCCCTAAGGTGGCACTGATAACACAAAATTTTAGCATCTAATAGATTTTACTGAAGTCTTGGCAGCAATAGAGAGATTCACCTATAGCGAGAGATTGAAAAAATACATAAATAACATAAAACTCAGTAACAGATAGAATAGCTCTTAGAATTCATTAGCCAGAAATCTACCTTCCCTGGGACTTCCTAAGGACTGGTTTTTCTCCCACGGCCTTTCTAGCATGTTTTCTATGCTAATTCTCTTCAGTTTCTGCTTTCATATCTTCTTCCACCCAAGTTCCAAAGTGCAGAAAAGGAAAAACAAAACTCTTCTCTCCAGACCTCACTGGAATAAGATCATGTGGAACCCAAACTCTAGAAAAGCAGCAAGTTTTATTTTATGCAGCACTAATAAGATCCTCTTTCTCTCAGCCTCTCTTTTCCAGTCTTGGCTTTAGGTCTCACCTCTCTGGATAATCAAATAACCAGAATCCCCAAATAAAAGAATACCTGCTCCCCTCCCAAGGTGAATTCTTTCTCTTGTTAACAGAACTAGACATAAATTGCTGTAAGACTTTTTAAAATTATTTTTCTTTTTTTTGGATCTACTAAAGATTTAGAAAACTTTGGAGCAATTCTCCTCTGATCTCCCTAATTCACAAACATGTATCACTTCAGAGACACACAGCCTGGTGAGGAAGGCAAAGATGACCATTTTATATTAGAAAGCACGATGTTGTGGGTTTACAGAACAATCATGCAAAAAATATAGGATTCCCATAAACCACCCTGTTATTAACACCTCGCGTTGGTGTGGAATATTTGTTACAATTGATGATAGCACATTTCTATAATTGTACATTAACTGTAGTCCATGGTTTAACTTAGAGTTTACTGTTTGTTCAGTGCAGTTCCACAGATTTTTTTTTAATTTATTCTATAAAATTTTATACAAATATACAACCTAACATTTCCCCTTTAACCACATTCAGATACATATTTCAGTGCTTTTAATTATTTTCATAACATTGTGTTACCATCACCGCCATCCACTACCAAAACATTTTCATCACTCCAAATAGAAACTGTACATTTTCAGCCTGTACCCTACCCTGTTCCCTGGTAACCTGTATTTTTGATTCTGACTCTATGTGTTTGCTTATTCTAATTGTTTCTTATCAGTGAGATCATACAATATTGGTCCTTTTGTGTCTGGCTTATTCCTCTCAACAAGATGTCTTCAAAGTTGATCCATGTTGTTGCATGACTTCATTCCTTTTTATGGCTGAGTAATATTCCATTGTGTCTATATAGACCTCAAGCCCTTGACAAGAGGTGTCTCAAAGTCCCATTGTAAGAATACATGTGGATGGTAGATATTGTTGCAACCATCTTTAGAAAATACAGTCTGTCACATACTGTTTCCTGTGTGTAAAAGTATTTTTTGCAACCATAATAGCCTGATGTCAAGACCAAGAGCTAGTATTAATGACCCTACAGCTCTGTGGATTGGCTCACACCAAATGTTCCTTGGTATTTGCAATGGCTTCTTTGCAGTTAAAGCCCTGAGGCAATCCCCGAGGTGCTTTCCATTCTTGAAAGACCTTTTATTCTTACCGGACTCAGAGAAGGCACCAGAAGTGTTTGGTGAATCTGCATGGTCTGGCCATGTTCTTACCACCACTGTCGGAGAAGCTTGTGCCCTTGACCTTCGTTGCCATGAACCGCTGTCACTGCCCTCTCTCTTGATCCAAGTCTCTCTAAAACTTGTGTCTCGGTGGGGGTGGCAGTTCCTGCAGTGGTGACTATGATGGAGCTGCGATTGCTCATTCACTTCTTCCACCATGATATGGTAAACCTTTCTGTATCTTTCTTTTTCTTACCTGACATAACAAATCTGTGTTATTGTGTGAAACTTTGAGCCCAGTGGCATCCTCCCTCAGCCCTTGAATGACTCCTCTGTTTAACTGTCTCCCACAGTAGACGAGTGAGGGAGCTTCTCCTCAGGCGTCAGCAAGCTAGGTGTCCAACCTGGCACACCACTCCTCTGTCCCACTTCCCCAGTCCTTGAAGGCATTTACATGTACATCAGGATTCAATACATAGATCTGATCCTTATCTGTGCTTCTCTCTTATTGACTCACCAGCAGCAGACATTTGTGTATTGCTTTTCTATTCCCCACCATTACTCTAGATCAACTTCTTTTATTCTCTTCTCCCTCACTCCTGCTCCTCTCAGTCTTCTCTCTCTGACCTTTTGCTTCTGTTCCCACTACCCACTAACTGATATCCTCTTTGTATTTTTACTTTACAATCTTTAGAGAGAGAAAATCTGATTGGCATAGATGATCACTGCTCTTCCTGTTTTGGCAGATCTTTTGTGCCAAAGCACCTCTTGGACAGTTCAATTAGCTGCGGGCAAGGGGTCAACAGTGTGCATTCCAGAACATGCCTGCCTATGGATAAAGAACTGACTAGAAAGTCTGTAGTGGTAAAGGTGCTTCTCTCAGATGGAGACTGGATGTACAGTATAGTCCAATATACCCATAAAGTGTACAGTGCATGGCTGGAAGTCTCAGAAAGAAGGAGATAACACTGAGATAATTCCCCGTTTCAAAAAAGTAAGAACATTTTTCTTAGTGAGCCCTGGGCACCTTTACATAGACTGTCAAATGTTGATTTCTTGGGCCAATGAAGAATAGACTCAAATAAATGCTTCATGTGGCAAAGGGAAAGCAGTGAAAATATCTGAGTCCTATAATTCCAAATATCTTTAAAATGACATTGAGAATGTCAACCCTCATTAGTGCATGTGCCTTCAATTTAATGGAGATAACAAGCTAAAGGGGCATTGCAGAAGCAGAAGGAAGAGTTCAAAGAGTTGTGAAGAAATCCATCCTCAAGAAAATAATGTTAAAAAATGTTCCCATTTGTGTATGAAAATAAAACAAGGGAACAAAATTCTCCAGTGTTCTTTTCATCCTAGAGGTAAAAAGACCCAATTGTTGCTCTCCTTCTCCATTAGGCATTGTGATGCCTCTCTGATTTTTTATTTTTTTAATCTTGTTTTATTCTTTTACTATTAAGCTTTCTGTGTGTTTGATACATGTGTCTTCAAATTGATTATAAGGAAACTGGGGGCAAAGATCATGTTTAGTGCTTCTAACAATTCATTTTTGATCTACATAGTTTGAGCAGCTGAATAGAAGGCACTATGAAGAATTCAATGGTGAGACACATATCGTCTTTATGCTCTTCTAAGCCCCAGTGAGAATGCAGGGGACAAATAGACAAAATCCAGACTCAAATGACACTTTCTTTCTAGTGTGATTTGGGAGAGGCAGACAGCTGACACGGAAACAAATCAATGCTCAGGATAACATTTGAGATTTATAAGTACTATAGAGGAAGTAAAAAAAAAATATATCAGGATAAGAAGAGAGGGAATGTGGGTGGCCACATTATTTTAGATAAATGGATTGTATAGACTGCTCTAGGAAGGTAAAATCTGAGTTCAGATCTGAACTATAGGGATGAGCCAGCTACATAAAAATTTGGGCAAGAAACATTCCAGGCACATTATTCTACCAAGGATAGATGCATTGTGGTTGGAAAGACCTTGACATTTTAAGGAATAGAAACAGGACTACTCTATCAATAGTGAAGCACTGAAGAGTGGGATAAGATGAAGTCCAAGAGAAGGCAGGAACCAGGTGTTGATGGTTTCATAGGCTATGGTAAAGGAGACAAGTCACCCCTTATCATGTCTGATGCCAAACTCATTCTTCTCAACACTGTATCCTTAACCCTAGCTAGCCATCACCCCAAATTTCCCTGACATTGAGAAATAAGGCAAAGGAACAAAGAGAATTAAAATAAACAGGGTGATCATATTTTATGCTGCTACCTACTTATATAAGGGTAGTGGTCAAGTGCAATCAGAAGCATTTGCCTGTGTGTGTTTATAACCTTTAATTAAGAGCACACAGAACTCAAGGGAAGATTTGATGTAGATTTGTGTCTCAGGTCTTCCAACGCCCAATCCAGTGATCTTTCCACTGCACCTCTGGGAACAACTTGGAGTGTATATTTAGATAAGAAAACTGTAGAGCACAGAGGGACCTCTGAGGACCTTGGCTTTGGTCCTGGAGGGGCATTATCTGAAACGGCAGTCTTTCTGAAATGATAACTGATTCAATATGACCTAGAGCCAGTTTTAACTGTACTCATGAGAGCATGTGAAAACAAATCAATAACAGAACTAGCTGATGTCCAAAAGAGATTAAGAAATGAAATGTTAGTAAACCGCCATCCCCTGCTCTTTCTTCCTGTATTCACTTGGCACAAGCTGGTGTCCTCGCATGGCCTTTGGAAACAGAGAATGGAGGTATTCTTTTGAGTGTTTGGCTTCATTTGCATGTTTGAACTCTCAGCTACCACGATTTTGAGTGTGTGGGGAAATGAAGTCGCATTTCATTAAGAATAATGAAAAGGGCATTGGGAGTCAGAATTTCTGTTGTGATCTGAGGTGCTTGTGCAGCTTTTAATCACGGTGGCTGCCTTTTATATCTGTGTATTCCTTGCATAGTTAAAAAAGGGTAGAATCTGTTCCTTTTCAGAATGTGAGAATTTTTTTTGTCTTTTCCCAACTTTTAAAAAAAATAGTTTTAATATCATTACTATAATAAAAAAGAAAAAAGAAGCATTTCCTTTTCTGATCAGATTCACATTGTTATAATACCAAACCTTTTGCCAGTAGCCTTTCAAGACACTTGCTTCTAATTCGACTTTTATTAATGTTTGGTCAAAATGAGAGTCAAAGTCATATCTTTTTTATTACAAATATCCTTCAATTTAGGACATGCTCTGGGAACTTTGATACAGTGTGTAGGAGATTGCTAAATAATCATCAGAATTGGTTCTGACAAAACCGTTTAGTAGTGTTTAGTCTACCAGGACTCAATGGTGCTTTTTTCCCAGAAAGTTCTTTGCATGTCTGGTCTGCTTTTTCTTGATGTAAGTAACTATGTTCCTGTAGCTAAGTTAGGGAGCTAATTTCAGCCGACAATTCAGAATTGTGTTTTTGCAGTCCTGAAAGTTGCTTTACAGGAGAGATTTGAAACATATACTATAGGTCTCGTTCGAACCACATGAATGACTTAAAATTATACTTTAATCCTTATTTCCATTACCTTTAGAATTTCTTGCACTCGGGAAGCATGAAGGAGTATCCTTAGGTCATTGGATCATAGGATTTTACCATTCTCCACAATGTTCACCATTTCCTTGAAGCTTCCCACAGCATTTACAGTTGTTACAACCACATTGGCACCCAAATGTGTTCTCTTTTTCTTGAGGACCCTATCCAAGTATTTATACCAGCCCATTCCTTGTTTTCTCTAACAGTCAGAGGAGGCTAAGATTCTGCTAAAAATGGAAGAACATCAACAGAGAATGTAAAGGGAATTAAAAAAAAAGAAAAATGCATGAAACATAACATTATCCATGTAAAAAGAACTCTGAATTTATCTTGGATTGCTAGGAACTCACTCTACCTCCTGTTGGGGAGAAAAATGTCATCAAAGGATAGCTATTCATGTTTCAATTCCTTTCTAGCAGCCACACCCATTTGAGGACCATCTTACACACATATGCACTTCTCATGAAAACACAAGTGATGAGAGGAATTGATTTGACACTCTCTCTGGCCACATCCTCCGCTTCCCTCCCTTCTTACACTTCCTCTGGTATCTGTCATTTTCTAGTCACAGATGTGATCTATGTTTACTTGTAGGGCAAGGTTCAAATGTTATTTACTCATGTTTGGGGAAATAAGCATTTCCTGGAAGTCAGTTTGAAGGAACTGAAGTGTAGACTGTGAGAATAATTGTGGTGAGCTTATGTGCTTTTTCTGCATGCAGATGTATATTCTATGGAAAATAAAAAATCAAATGTGTGGTCCCTGAATGTGTGTGTAGGGGGGTTGTTTGTGGAGGAGGAGGGTAAAATGCAGGGAGAAGATGGGATAAGTATAACTGGAAGGGCAAAAAGAAAGGAGAGCTCAAGAGCAGGAAAAGATGCAATATTGTGAACGCTACTGAGAAAATATAGCATAGTCCAGTGGTTCTCAAACAGAATGCTCTGGGGTGCTTGTTTGAACACAGATTGCTGACCCCCATCCCAGAATCTCTGGTTCAGGACATGTGGGGAGGGGTCTCATAATTTGCATTTCTAACAGGTTTCCAGATGGTGCTGATGCTACTAGTCAGGGGGCCACACTTTAGAACCACTGCTTCAGGGCAAACTTCTATGTATAATTTATATCTAAGTATTAGAGCTCAGCAAAATTTTAATGAAGAAAATTTGTGTCTGTTCCAGCTTGGATATATTATGTTCCCCACAAAGTCATATTATTTAATGCAATCTTGTGAAGGCTACCGTATTAGTGTTGATTAGGCTGGAATCTTTTGATCGAGTGTTTCCATGAAGATTTGACTCCATCAACTGTGGGTGAAACATTTGATTGAATTATTTCCATGGAGATATGGACCCCGCCCATTCAGGGTGTGCCTTGATTTAGTCACTGGAGTCCTATAAAAGAGCTCACAGACAGAAGGAGCTCAGAGCAGCTGAAAGGGATATTTTGGAGGGAAGCTAAGAGCTGACGCTGATGCTTAGACATACTTGGAGATGCGGAGAGAAGGACGTTTAGCTAAGAGATGGAGCCCAGATGAACTAAGAGAACCCCCAGATGCTTAGAGAGAAACATCTTGGGAGAAAGCCATTCTGAAACCAGAACCCTGGAGCAGATGCCAGCCACGTGTCTTCCCAGCTGATAGAGGTTTTCCAGATGCCATCTGCCATCCTTCAGCGAAGTTACCCTGTTGTTGATGCCTTAGTTTGGACACTTTTATGACCTTAGGACTGTAACTTTGTAAACAGATAAACCCCCTTTATAAAAGCCAATCCATGTCTGGTATTTTGCATAATGGTAGCATTAGCAAACTGGAACAGTGTCCATTTCTCCCAGCCATCTTTTCCTATGCAACTCTCCAATCTCTTTCTGTCCCTACTAATAGGTGCCCAGGTTTTCAGCTGTAGACATTATTTTTATTCATTCCCCTCTCTATTGCTTAGAGAATAGTAATTTACCTCTTACAGACCGTCTCACTAGAGAGCTCCATATTCTTAACATGTTTGCACTACTGCTATATGTCATATATCACCTCACATACTTTTGGAAAGTACTTCTGTTTATAAGTACATCAATAAATGAATTTAAAATGAAAAATATTCTTGAATGGTAATTGTGCTGAAGGTCTCACCTTACCCAGTTCAATAAAAGGCAAAACATTGCAAGGCAGAAGTGAAGTTATTGGTGGAGGAGCTAATTTGAGTCAATTTTCTGAGACTTCTCAAATTCACCGAAGCACTGGACTGCGTCTTCTGTTTTCCAGTAAGGCCAGTCCTGCATACACGGATAGATGATGGAGGAAGTGTTGGCAGTGAGACCTGTGGGCACAGAGAAGGCTGTCAATAATTTCCCTTATCACCCTCATTTACCATCTATTTAGCACTTCCTATGGCATACCCATCTCACCCTCTTCCTTCTTCAGTGGGCCCATAGTTAGGACTGGTCTTTCCCGATCTACTCCCAAGCTCATGGGAAGTGAAATGGAGACATCCTGTTTGATCCTCTGTTCTGAGGAGTGTAGTTAGCTGGCAGCATCCAGTGCCAGACCTGGGATCCCCTGCAGTGTTCATGTGTAGACCACACCCTCCCTGGTTGACCCTGGCTGAGGGCTGAGCATGGTAGTGAGACTTGAGCAGAGCCATTTCTACCTGAGGTGAGGCATCTCTAACAGGCAACTCTGCTCTGAGTTCCATCTGCCTGGTTGAGACTTTCTTAGAACTGCTCTGCAGACTGAGGCTTTCTCTAACCAGTCCTTCCCATTCACCACCCCCTACCCCCCATCTTCCTTTTTATAGGGGTCAGACCTTCATCTGGTCTGAAGTCTTTCCCTGCCTCCTCTCATTCTTTCTTCTCTTTACCTTCATAGGCATTTCCCCAATAAGATCTGTTGCTCTTCTAATTCTGTCTTGGCATTTGCATCCTGCAGGTCTGTGATGGTTAGGTTCATGTGTCAACTTGGCCAGGTGATGGTACCCAGCTGTCTGGTCAATCAAGCACTGGCCTAACAGTTGCTGTGAGGATGTTTGTGACTGGTTAATAAACCAACAGGCTGGTTTATTAAATCATCAGTCAATTGGCTGCAGCTGTGACTGATGACGTCAATGAAGGGCATGTCTTCCACAATGAGAGAATGCAGTCAGCTGGATTTAATGCAATCAGTTGAAGACTTTTAAACAAGACAGATAGAGGACCTTCACTTCTTCTTTGGCTGACCAGTGAAGTGTTTCCTGAGGAGTTCATCGAAGTTTCTAGTTTGTTTCCTGAGGAGTTCATCGAACATCTTCATTGGAGTTGCCAGTTTGCTGCCTGCCCTATGGAATAAAGACTCGTGCATACCCACAGTTGTGTGAGACGCTTTTATAAATCTTATATTTATAGATATCTCTCATTGATTCTGTTTCCCTAGAAAACCCTAAATAATACAATGTCCCAAACTGACACCAGGGCTGAGTTTCTCCTTGCTTTGCAGGATCATCCTCTGACTTCTCATCCAGGCTAGACTGTCTTGTCCAGAACTTCTCATCTCCTCCCACTCCATTCATTGGCCATACTGCCAACCCCTAATACGTGTCCCTTGTACATACATCACTCTGAGATTTGTGGCTCAGGACTAGGCTTCAACTCTTCCAGCATGACAAACCTGGCAACTCTGTCTATACTAGTACAGGAAGGTAAGAGGAAATCCCCATGCATATATGTAAAGAGATCTCTGAGCCAGGAAATACAAGTTGTGGTTCTAATTCAAAAAGAAAGGTGGTATATATGTATCTCTTTCCACACTACCCGTAATGCGTGGCATGTAAAAACATATGGAGGCATTTCTGGTTGCCATTTACCATATGGGGCCAGAGACCCAAAACATCTGTAATGTCCAGGGCAATCCCAAAAGTTCAGGACTGCCCATGTTGTGAGAACCAGGTAGGTCAGTTAGTCTTTCTGGAACTTGACTTACTTATCCATAAAAACAGGAATATTGGAAATACGTGGCCCAACCCAGTACCTGGCATAAAGCATGTGCTCAATTATTGTTAGTGTCTGTTCTGTTCTTTCTCTTCTCTGTCTGAAAGGTTATTGCAAGGATCAAATGAGATAATACATGAGAAACCACTGTGCAGAAAGTAAAGCTGTATATAATTAAAATATGGATGGCAGTCTAGTCAGAATTTGATTTTAGAGATTAGTCAGTCAAATAAACACATAATTTTGGCACTTATTCATCAACTCAAAACTGTAGTTAACAAATCCTTTTTAAAGTAAATTATTTCATTTATGCACCCCAGTCTAGACGCTGCAAATGTGACCTGGGTCAGTTTTTCCCAGGGTCTGCTGGATATCATAGCTTCCCTCAGAGCTCAGCCCAAGGCTGTTCTGATGGATGTATTATATACTGAAAAGGTTAATGTATTCAGGTTCCTGTTTAATTGAAAATCCCCAAGGAACAAATAAACTTTTGTAGGAGGAGGAGAGGGAAACAGAGGAAGCAGCTGGGTGAGTTGACTTATTCCTCCTATTCTCTCCTCTTCCCTGTTTTTATATGCTCTCAGCAATCTGCTTTTTATTTATTTCTCTCTCAAAAATCACTTAATATGGCTTGTACCCTGTATGGACATGCATCTTTTCAGACCAGGTAGACTTCTACCCTCAGAGTTATAGTGCCTTCTCTAGGGAAAGTAGAGCTCTCTGCTTCAGTGAAGTAGATCAAGAGAACAAGTCATGGAATATACTGTGAGCTCAATAAATGACTGGAGAATCTAATTTAAATTCAGTGCACTCTCTGGGGGTGAATTTGACTTTCCAGGTTTCTTCATTTCCATCGCGAATCCCTTGCCAGATGGTAAGAAGTGTGTATGTATGTGTGTGTGTGTGTATGTTTGTGTGTGTGTGTTTGGGTGTGATGTGTATATGAGAGAGGAAAGAGGGAGAGGAAGAGAGAGCAACAGAGAGAGAGAAATGCAATGTTTATACAATCACGAAATAATAAACCTTTTAAATGTATTACTATGTTTTGAATATATTATAGCCCACTAAACTACAGGCAACATAATATTGTCAAGATTTGTCTGGTCATCTGTTACAATACAAGATCTAGTTTCATTTATAAGGGTTTTATGCTGACAATGAGAGGATTGCTTGAGAATAATTAAACTCACCCCGTAGAATGAGGATGACAAACTGTATAATTAAATTGTTTTAATTATATAATACAACAAACTACCAAGCCAGACAGTGTTCATCGTATTAGAGAAATGGTGAAAACAGCAAACAAGTGCAGCTAAAGAAAATGCCTTAGCTTTAGCCCTATCTGAATATTCTGTTTTGGTCAAGGTCACTAACTTGACCTTTGTCTGAAGCTGTTCTTGCTCCATGCCCATAGGAGGGAATGTTGCCACTACAATCACATTTTAAATAGAGCATCTTCACCCATATTTAGGTTCACAGGCTCTATCTCAGTTCAAATACCAGTTTTTACATTAACTGTCTGTATAACCTTGGGAAAATTACTTTACCTCTTTATGTCTCAACTTCATCAATCAAAAGAGAACAATCAAAGTGTCTACCTCATAGGGCTGTTGTGAAGACTTAATGAGTTAAAATTATAAAGTATGAACTGTACCTGTTAGATATGGAATATTCCATGTGTTTTGGTTATTGTTCTTATTGATTGTGTCTTGAAGCCTTGGGTTGTGCAAACATCTGAGGGATGCTTGGACCTGAGAGAGTGCATCCTGTTTTATGAAGTTCTGAAGCATGCTGAAGGGTGTTCTCTCAGGCTGTGCTTTAAGACTTGTCTATGCCCTGTCGGTTCTGGATTTGCCATTCTTTCTTTCTATCTATCTATCTATCTATCTATCTATCTATCTATCTATCTATCAATCATCTATCTATCTATCTATCTATCTATCTATCTATCTATCTATTGATCTATCTAAATCATCCTCTGGCTTTGTTGGGAAAAGAAACCATTTCTGAGTTTAGTCCATCCTGGAGATGCCCCTTCTCCCTACTCCTACTCCCTACAAGCCATAAAAATGAAAACATACAAGCAAACAAGCAAAAATACCTATTCGTCATTCATCCTGGCATTAGCAATTGAAGGATTGCTGTTTGACCACTCCATGATCATCTAGACCAGGTTCTACGAATATGCATGGAACATCAAGCCTCCTATGTAGAGAACACATGAACCAAATATATTTTATATAAGGTTGTGGTAGGCAATCTCTAATATGGTCCCCATGACCCCCACTCCACTATTTATGGCATTGTGCAATAATCCCCTCTCTTTGGGTACGGGTTGGATCTTGTGGCTTGCCTCTAATGAAGAGAATTTTACAGAGGTAAGGGGAAGTCACTGCAAAGGTTAGATTACAAGAGACTCTGGCTTCCACCTTGCTTGCCCTTGCTTGCTCTCTCATTTATTTGCTCTGATGGTAGCCCAGCTGCCATATTATGATGGCTCCTGTAGGGAGAGTCACAGCTTCTAGTCAATGATCAATGAGGAACTGAGACCTACAGACCAACAGCCTAAGAGGCACTGAATCTTGCTCACAACCACTGAATGAGATTGGAAGCAAATCCTGTTCCAGTTGAATCTTGGCGTGTCTCGGGCTGACAACTTGATTGTAACCGTGCATAAGACTCTGAGCAGAAGGACTGTGTCAAACTCCTGACCCTCAGAAAATGTGATATAAATATGTATTGTTTTAAGCTGCTAAATTTTGTGCTGATTTGTTACACAACAATAGCTATCTAATAAACTTTCATTAGTTGACTTTGTGAGTACTAGAAGGAGAAATAGAAGAGAGTTTAGGAATTTCTTTTTAACTAGCTGCTCACCTGAGGTATATTTATTTTTGTTGTTCTTATTTTAATCTTGTCTCTTCAAATATTTAAGACCGTTATTTTGTCTCCATAAAGCTCAGTCTAGTACATGTAATTGAATATATATTTATAATTGAAATTCTTGCAAGTAATCATTTTGAAAATAAATTCTCATTTCACCAATATCATCATCACCATTATCATCTTCATCCTCATCATATTCAAAAACACGTCTTATACTTACTATGTCTCAACCATGTTTTAAATATTCTAACTCATTAATTCTCACAACAGCTTTATGAGGCAGATATATTATTGCAATCCCCATTTTTCATGTTATAAAACTAATGCATAGAGAAATTATGTAACTTTTTCCAAGTCATCCTGCCAGTTAGAGGCAGAAACAGAATGCAAACCTAGCTCATCATCAGGGAGAGAGGGGAAGGTATGAGAGATTACATTATACTGACATTTGTCTCAGAACACTGAGCAATGTTGAGAAGTTAATTTTGTTTTGTAACCATTAGTAATAGTTGGTTTTCTTGTGACTCACCTTACTCTCTTAAAAGTCATGAGTGGCAAAAATGTTAAAGTTATTTTTCTATGATAAAATTTATAATTACCATTATGATTCTTTTACTTGACATTAATCAGCACTTTCTCTGTAGTACTTAGAATTGTATCTGTTCTGAGGAAAGAGATCAATAAATACTATGGAATGACAGAATATGGTAATGAAGCTGATGACAATGATGATGGCAATAGCTGCTTCTCAGTGAGTCCATCTCCAGGTGTTATACCCTCTCTACGTGTTGTTTTGCTTAATGTTCCTAGAATCTAGGAGGTAGGTGCATCATTCTATTCCTCTTTAACATGGGGTGAGAATAGAGAGTAATTTCATTGAGGTTATGTCTTGGAGGATCTTGACCATCAGATTGTAGAATTTAAATCTTATTTTAACAGTAATTGAAAAAAAAAAATGGGAGTGACTGTGCAGGGGAAAGCTACAGTAATTAGTATACCATAACTGTGAATTTTCATTTGGGGGAAATTAAAGGATATTTAGCCCATATATTCACCGACAGTGAGCCTCTTCTTAATTAAAAGCAAAATCAAAACACAAAATAAAAAAATCTGCTACTCACATGATCTCAATCTCCAGAGGCTAAAACCAAGGCTTTCTCCAGAGAAAAGGTTATCCACTCTTTCTGCAACTTACAAAGAGTATCCCAGCCCAGGGACTACCTTTTCAGTCTGGGTATTGTGTTTGCTCATCTACTTCATGCTTGCTTTGTTTGTGATTTTGTTTAAAACATTTTCGAACATTTTATAAACATCATTAACTCCATCATGTCTGATGAATTCGAAAGCAGTAAGAGTGATGGCAATAGGGAGAGGCACGTTAGGTGAATACACATTGGTTGAATGTGTTCTGTGTACTCATGCACCAATGGATTTTCCTCTTTTCTTTCTGAACCTAATTTGTTTTTAGGTGGAGAAGCCCCTTTGGTGGTTTAAATGGGGAAATGCCAACAATGCCGCAAGGCCTCTCCAGGCAGCTCTTTGTGTTATGTCACCGTTCTTAATATAGGGTTTTCAGACTCACACACGGTATTCTAAATTTGGTGTGATCAGTACAGAGGACAGTGAAAGTTTTACATCTGATCTGAACATGGTATTTCTAGCATTTGGTTCTCATTTATACCAATTTTTAAGAATTAGACATACTTTTGCCATCAGCTCTTAATTGCATCATTTTTACATGGGCATGGCTGCCATTCCAAGTTTTTCAGTTCTGCATTTTTTTATTAATACTGAATTACATTCCATACACTTGCAAAACATTTAGTACAATTATAGCAAAATGTATAGAATTATGAAAATAAGAAAAATTAAAATGTTTCTTGTGGAATTAAAATATGAAACTTAAACAATACAAAACAAACTTAAACAATACAAAACAAAAACATAAGCACAACTTCCAGAGGGAGAAGTTAATAAGGACACTTTGGGAGCTGACCACACAGCTTATTCTGAGCTTTCTGACAGTGAAAACAAAAAGGGACCCTTAGAAGGGGAACATCTTTCATTTTTTCTTTTGCTGTTTATCTGAACTTAGAACTTTGCATTTATATCTGTTGAACTGTATCTTGTTGGTTAAAGGGTAAATAGATCTATATGCGTATGTTCTCCGTTACCAGTAGCTTCCATCCAAATACAGGGAAGATATTGCAAGTAAATATCATTTCAGATTTGTTCTTGATCTACTTGAAAAGTAGAGGGAAAATGGTGACAGAAGACTACATGGGGGAGGGGAGTTTACTTTTGATGTTGGTCAAAAAAAGGCAATCTCTGAAGGTTGGGCCTTGGGAGGAAGGGTGGATGTTTATATTACTGCTTGCACAGATAGATGTTGAATGGAGAAATCTTAAAAGGCAATATGAAGTGACAGGACACTACATTTCTCAGAAGCACGGTATTGTAGCACAAACTTTAATTTTCAGGCAGCCATAGTCACATTCTGATTTTTTTTCTTTTACCTGGTCCAAATTACTGTTGGAGAAAATGCAAGTTTCATTGAATCTGTCAGTTTGGATAGTTCATGAATATTTTCTTCACTGAATCCCGTGAGAGTAGAATTGCCTCATTCCATTGATGTTGTGGAAAATTAGAACCAACACCAGCTTGTGTTTCATCATTCAAACTTCTGGGATATATTGTTGACCCTGTTATGTCACCACTCACTCTCAATCACCAGACAGCATGAAGCTGATGGTCTCGTAACTGTGGCTGATGGTGACAGGTGTCATTAGTTTAATGATTATGGCCATCCATTGTCATAATTAAGGTGATTACTTAATGAGGCTAGATGTATTATTGCTTACTGCATGAAATTAGGAAAAGATGTCATGGCTGGGTACATCCTTTTTGAAGATGAGTCAATATACAAGATGTTTCTCAAAAAAATACATATAGCAGTTTGGGCCTTCAAGACTCTTACCTTTCATAGGAATCTTAAAATATGGCAGAAATGGAGCTCTCCCAGGTTCTAAGCTCTGATGTTGGCCATTATGGCAACACCTGTCTTGATGGCATCCGTCACGTCTTGTCATGGAGGCAGCTTCACAATTACAATGATTTAGTGTATGTGGACCCAGCTGAACTGCTACCCACTTACTCTCCAGAACCTTCCCCAGGGGTGCTCTTCTTTTCCTTTGACCTGGTGAAATTCTTTCCCTACAATCCTCTGGACAATATCTTATAATTGACAGTTGTTTTAATTTACAAAGCCATTTTGAAAATACTATCTCGATCAATTCCTGTAAGACATCTGAATACAGTTATTCTTAATTCCTTCTGAACTTTCTTGGGACATGTATCAGGAAGCACTTGCTTGTCATTAACTGTGTGCTTGCTTGCTGAATGCTTCCTGTAGGAATAATAACTCCCAGAAACCAGCCACCATGTCATATGCAAATTATATCCCAACAAAGTCCAGTATTCATTTCCCTCCCCCTATTATCTTTCAGTTATTCAATCTTTAGAATCAGGTTGAATTCTCTTCACCATGTGTTGATGAGAAGTTGAAATGAGATGGATCATTCAGCTTGCTTATCAAAATACCCCAGGGAAGATTGCAAAGAGTTTATTGCTATGATTTCAAACCATCTGCATAGATACAAGGCCCAAGTTTGCTAAAATGATATTAACTTATCAGAATTTTCACTGAAATTTAATGTTCCTTGTTTCATTTCATTGAAACATTCACTGATTTATTTAAACATTCATTCATTTGTTATTCATTCAACAAGGATTTATTGAATTGCTACTATTTTCCAAATAATGTAGAGGAAGGATAGAGTTAAATAAGGTTAGTCCATGTTCTAGAAAGTTTTAGTTCCTCAGGGTTGCCCATGGTCTGGCAAGGGAAAGAACTTTATGGACTGATAACTGTAATATATTGTGATATGTACTAACTTAGAGAATAGTCAGTGGCTGTGAATACACAGACCAGAAAAAGATTTATTCTGCTCAGGAGCCTGAAGAAAGATGTTAAAGAAGTGGTGTCATTTATTTTGAATCTGGGTGAGAGTTTGCTGGACAGAAGAGTTACAAAGAATACACTATGTTCAGGAAATTAAATAGAAGGTGGAAAAATGCATTTAGAAGGGAGGAAAAGCTCTAGTTATGGCTTAGAAAGGAGCTGGGCCAAATAAGAAAAAGGTTTACAAGCTCTTTCGAGACATTTTGGAAGTCATCCTGTGGGCCTTTCATTCTTGTAGAAGAGTGCCTGAACTTAACAAATCCTTGGTTCATTGGTTATCTTGGGGCAAACTAGTTAAGAGTTGTTGAGCTTAAAGAAATCATTTTTTTAAAAAAGAAGTGTACTGAATTTTTTGTACTTTCCTGATAATTATGTATCTAGCTGAATTTCTAAACCAAAATATGCCCCTCCGATTTAAAGAAGATGTTTTGAAATTAAAACAAACAAACAAACAAAATAAAAACTTTTACAGTGAGGAAAGAATGAAAACAATTGGAAATATTTCTGTTGTTATGTGATTCTTTTTTGTTTCAATATAGATATGTCAATTATAAATTCTCTCAAAGTTTCACTTTCAGAGGTCTTGGAAATAGAATTTTCAATCCTTGTAAAATAAAAGATATAAACATTTTTTTGCTTGCAAGAACATATTTGCTTGCAAGAACAATGAAATGTAATAAGGGATGTTTGTCTGTTGAATTTGATCAGTGATAACAATGCAATTTTGCATAATTGGTGAATAAGATTGTAACATGAAGTTCCTGACATGAACCAATGAGCCAATTTTTCCATTTGATTCTTTATTTTCATTGTGAGGTATATTTTCAGCTATATAGCCTTAAAACGAAGTATATAATATATTGGGCTGAGAACAGACCTTCAACTGGAGGTAATCTAAAGGGTTAAATGAAAATTTTCAGAAAAATAAACCACATTCAATCATATAGTTCTCTGTATTAAATTTAGATATATACAAATTGTTTCCTATTATGAAATGGCTTTTCAGTGTTAATAAGCAAAATAATTTTCAATATTTATTTTATCTTTTAATTCTTGAAAATGTCTACTTTGAGGTAAAAGAATGTTATAACTAATACATTATGTATTAGCTTAAATAAGATAATTCTATAATGAATCATTTAAAATTTATAAATCAATATATATGTATTTTTTTTAAATACTTTACTTCCAACATGTTCCTCCTATTCTACCCCACAAAAATAACCTGATATAGCAACATTTCTGTGAACTTGTTCCTACATATCCATTAGAAATTAACAAACCATAGTCATTCCTGGGCATTCCCAGAATGTTAAATTCACCCACGATAGCTTGTCTGTTCCTACTGGGTTATAGTTCCCCTGTCCTTAATTGCTCTCTATCGCTAGTTCTCCTACATTCTACATTATAAATCATTTATTTTACATTTTTCAATGTTCACATTAGTGGTAGCATATAATATTTCTCTTTTTGTGCCTGGCCTATTTCGCTCAGCATTGTGTCTTCAGGGTTCATCCATGTTGTCACATGTTTCACAACATTGTTCCTTCTTACTGCTGTGTAGTATTCTTTCATGTGTATATACCACATTTTATTTATCCACTCATCTGTTGAAGGACATTTGGGTTGTTTCCATCTCTTGGTGATTGTGAATAATGCTGCTATGAACATTGGCGTACAGATATCTGCTCGTGTCACTGCTTTCAGAACTTGCAGGTATATACCAAGAAGTGCAATCGCTGGATCAAAGGGTAACTCTACATCTAGTTTTCTAAGGAACTTCCAGACTGACTTCCAGAGTGGATGAACCATTATACAGTCCCACCAACAATGACTAAGAGTTGCAATTTCTCCACATCCTCTCCAGCATTTGTAGCTTTCTGTTTGTTTATTGGCAGCCATTTTAATTGGTATGAGATGGTATCTCATTGTGGTCTTAATTTGCACCTCTCTAATAGCTAGTGAAGCTAAACATTTTTTTTTATTTATTTCTTGGCCATTTGTATTTTCTCTTCAGAGAGCTGTCTTTTCATATCTTTGGCCCATTTTATAATTGGGCTGTCTGTATTATTTTCATTCAGTTGTAGGATTTCTTTATATATACAAGATATCAGTCTTTTGTCAGATACATGGTTTCCAAAAATTTTTTCCCATTGAGTTGGCTGCCTCTTCACCTTTTTGACAAATTCCTTTGAGGTACAGAAGCTTCTAAGCTTGAGGAGTTCCCCTGTATCTATTTTTTTCTTTTGTTGCTTGTGCTTTGGGTGTCGGGTCTAGAAGTGGCCGCCTAAAACAAGGTCTTGAAGATGTTTCCCTACATTATCTTCTAGCAGTTTTATGGTACTGTCTTTTATATTGAGATCTTTGATCCACTTTGAGTTAATTTTTGTGTAGGGTGTGAGGTAGTCCTCTTTCATTCTTTTGGGTATGGATATCCAACTCTCCCAGCCCCATTTGTTGAAAAGACTGTTATGTCCCAATTCAGTGGCTTTGGGGGCCTTATCAAAGATCAGTCAGCCATAGATCTGGGGGTCTATATATGTATTTTGGGTGCACTTGGTAATGATACTTTATAAATAGGCCTCTGAAACTACAATCAGTAGATTCTGCTGTTGCAGAGCATGGGAAATCACCTGTTTTTTTCTATAGTGGACCTTGCACTAACCTGGATAAATCATAATCTTCTATCCATTGGTCTGTCCATTAATCCTCCTCATTTTTAAAGTTTTAAAGGTATTTAATAAGATATTTTAATAATGCAATATTTATCCACTGACCCACCATTCCAAACAGAAGTCAGGGCTTTGACAATAGCCTGCTTTCAATCATATCTCTCCTAGAAACACCAGAGTGTTCACACCCTGAAGCCTGTAATTCTTTTGCTTTCTTTTTTAAAGTGGCATGATTGTATAATTGTAGTTTTATTTGATTATACAAGAGTATACTTTTAAATTTTATTTTAGCTTCAGAACAAAGATATCTTATTCATGGGCTATTTGGAGATTTTCTTTTTTCCTTAATTTTTTTTTTAATAATGTTCTTCCTATATTCTTGCATTTTGCTGCAGTTAATTTGATATGATGGCTAGAAAATACAACATTGTTTGATACACAAGTTTCTTCATGTACTTTCCCATTGATGGACATTTGTGTTTCTCCAGGTTTTTATTCTCGTGAAGAATACCTACCTCTAAGGACATGTGTATTCATGTCTCCTGTTGAACCAAGAATGCATTCCTATTGCTGGGTCTCATGGAATGTGAAGTTTGTTTTAGGAGGTGTGTTTCCAAAATGTTTTCCATGGTGGTTGTGTCCTTTACCCTCTCAGTGGTTTTCCCACAAGAGTTTCACACAGGATTTCTGAGTTTTGGACAGACACCTCTTGTAGCAGTGTTGGGGGCGATATGGAATGAAGAGAGCCCATTTGGGGGTTTGTGGGAGACCATACCTGTTCTAGTTTACTAATGCTGCCGGAATGCAAAACACCATAGACGGATTGGCTTTTATAAAAGGGGGGTTTATTTGGTTACACAGTTATAGTCTTAAGGCCATAAAGTTTACAAGGTAACACATCAGCAATCGGGTACCTTTGCTGGAGGATGGCCAATGGTTTCCGAGAAACTTCTGTTAGCTGAGAAGGCACGTGGCTGGCGTCTGCTGCAAAGTTCTGGTTTCAAAATGGCTTTCTCCCAGGATGTTCCTCTCTAGGCTGCAGTTCCTCAAAAATGTCACTCTTAGTTGCACTTGGGATATTTGTCCTCTCTCAGCTTCTCTGGAGGAAGAGTCTGCTTTCAACAGCTGTCTTCAAAATATCTTGCATCTACAGCTCCTGTGCTTTCTTCAGAGTGTCCCTCTTGGCTGTAGCTCCTCTTCAAAATGTCACTCTCAGCTGCACTGAGTTCCTTCTGTTTGTCAGCTCATTTATATGGTTCCACTGATCAAGGCCCACCCTGAATGGGTGGGGCACGCCTCCATGGAAATTAACTCATCAGAGTTATCGCCTACAGTTGGGTGGGGTGCATTTCCATGCAAACAACCTAATCCAAACGTTCCAACTTAATCCCCACTAATATGTCTGCCCCACAAGACTGCATCAAAGAACATGGCCTTTTCTGGGGGACATAATATATTCAAACCAGCACAACACCTTACATCACTGCAGTTGTGCTATATATTTTTAGATGCCTGTGCTATTTTTATTGATTTAAAATATCATCTAAAACTGTGTTGAGATTCCAAAATATTTTCAAGAAAAATCCCCTTGTTCTCCCATCCAACCAGACCACTGCCTCTGCAACTTAACCTAGACAAGAATTCTGGAGATACCACTGTATTGAGTTGAAGCAAAATCCATGATGGCAAAAGGCCTTATAGCTCTGTCCCTATCTCCACAAAGTTTCCCCAAACCCACATAACCACAATCTTGTGTGGGGATTCATGACATGATATTTAAATTTAAATTTTCTCCAGAGATCTACTTCCCTATGGGTAGCTCATGGCAACAAGTATGAGAATTTTAAAAATAGTCTCTTTCCCCAGACTTTTTTTTCCAATGATTCTGTTGAAGAGAGGTTTGGTTTTTTTTTTTTTTTTCCTTTTTTTCATCATTGCCTGATAAATTTTTGTTCTGTCCCCAAACTCTGGAAATATCCCTGAGCTCATATCTAATTGATCAGAAAATTCTGTTGGTGTTTTCTTCTAAATATATCTTGGATGATGTCACTCAGCTCTCCATTGCTAGCATGCTTACCGAAGTCACTGTCATCTCCCACCTGAATTAGTGCAATAGTGTGGCAGCCCTGCTTCTAACTTTGTATTCTGCAAACTCTTCTCAAAAGGCAGATTAACTCTTAAAAACATGAATCTGGTCATGCTATTTCTCTTCTTAAAACACCTCAGTGGGTTCCCATCTCATTAAGCATAAAATCCTCACGCTTTCCCATGGCTTATAAAGACCGTGCGTGGCGCAGCCTTTGATACCTCTGACAGCATCTCCTGTTGCGATCTGCATGACCCCTCCTCTCCAACTGGCTTCCCAGCTTCTACTCAAATAGGCCAACCACGCTCCTCAGGACACGTGAGTTGTTATTCTTTTATTCTGAACATTCTTTCTCCAAATACTGAAAAATAAAGTTCTTTCTCCACATATTGACATACATACCTCCCTCACCTTATGAGTGTTTCTGCTCAAATGCTATCATAATCTGATGCCTTACCTCACCGTCCTCTCAGAAATTATTCTCTTCATTCTCTATCACATCACCTCATTTTAGTATTCATCATAGAACCTATCCCTCTTGGACATGTTACCATAAATATGTTTGTTTATCTGTCAATTGTCAACTCCCTGACTAGGGTGTAAGATCCCTGAGGGAGGGATTTGTTCTATCCTGTTCACCTCTGCATTCCCAGTACTTATTACAGTGTAAAACACAAGGTAAGATATTCAAAAAAGTGTCTTGAATGAATAAACCAGAATTTGGTTCACCCAGGGACTTGCACAACTTTGAAAGAAACTTGCCTCATACCTTATGTTTTCTTTCTTGAAGATTCTAACAAATGATTCAAGAACGCTAAAACTTTAGCCAAGAAGCTCAACTTTTTTTTAAATCTGTTTTTCATGTTGGGATTCTGCATATAATTTCACTTTTAGAAAATGTTCTGCTGAGAAGAAAAAAGTTTAAAAATCATTTTCAGATATTATTCTCTCAGAAACATAACTAGAATTGCACTGTATTCCTATTTCATGGTTGATAACATTAGACTTCAGGTTTAAGTAATTTGTCCAAAGTCACAAAGTTCTTAAGTGCTATGGCTCAGATGGGAGCCATTTCTGCCTCTCCGTAAATGCTGTGCTTTTCCCAGTTATCATGGTGTCTTTAGGTCTTCATTGTACTGTGAGTAACTGCACTGAATAAAAAGGTATGACACAGGATCAAGGATAGTGAAAGATGCTGATCAACAAAGAGGGCATGATGATTATTTTCAGAGAATTCACTGGAAAAGCGTATTTCGATTATCTGTTGGCATAGAGGGGCACAGGATGTGCACTGGTATATTTTGTATAATGGGCTCTGTTATACACCAGCAAGCTTCATATGGCATAGGCTGTGAATGAGGTCAGATTGGTCAGTGGGGCACATGAATCCGTCACCTGAAGCTTTAGCTCTTTCTATGGATCCAGCTACATCCCAACCTGCTCTGCAGATTGCTGGGAGGATGGGATATCCATGACCCTTCTGCTGGAGATGTCTCACCTGCACCATGGAATGCTCACTGCTGTTCACCCAAACTTGTTGCGAGAGACAGGATAGATGGGAGGAAGGATGTGTGGTGATAGGAGAAGCCACTTCCTAGTAAACTGGACATTGCCATATTTTATGTTAAAAATAATTATGGGAAGATTTCCAGAGTGAAAAAAGCAGCAAAAGTGTAAAAATAAATAACTGCCCATAAAATGAAATTCAGATCCCTGAATATAAAAGTTGTGTATAAAATTAAACTGTAGGCAACAGATAAAAGCCAACAATACCACTGTGTATTATCACAAAACTACCTAACTGCAGGAAAATAAAATTGGGGAAAATAAATTTGAGGAAGGGCAATTAAGACTAACTTTGAACAAATGGAATTTTATTTCCTTGTTCTAATTAAAAACAAACAAATAAAAAAAAAAAAAACAGCTGTTGAGCTTCCTTGGCTTCAATTAAAAAAAATATTTGGTGTTCTCTTGATTCATTTATGCCTGAGATAATTACCTTAAGGAACACTGACCAAATGCAGAGAGTTGGCCCCATTCTGTAGAGTCTCAGCAAAGCATGCTAGTAATTAGGCCACCATTTGCAAATAATAAACTTTAAAGCTTAGCCAAGACCTGGAGATGATATAAAACAGAATTAAAAATAAACCTATGAAATTTTATAGTGAAAGATAAATGATTTAACTCCCATTAGAAGTCTTAAGAATAAAGCCTCTGAAGTAGTTGGTCTGACAATATTTTTGAGATTCATAAAGTATATTTCTTCTCCTCAGATATGCATTTTTGCATGAATTTTCTTCCTATATGAGATGGTGTGCTGGTTTGAATGTATTATGTCCCCCAAAATGCCATTATCTTTGGTGTAATCTTGTATGGTGATAAGATTGTAATTCTTTGAGTGTTTCCATGGAGATGCGCCCCACCCCACTGTGGGTGATAACTCTGATTGGATAATTTCCATGGAGTTGTTACCCCACCCATTCAGGGTGGGTCTAAATTAAATCACTGGAGCCAAATAAATGAGCTGACAAACAGAAGGAACTCAGTGCAGCTGAGAGTGACATTTTGAAGAGGAGCTACAGCCAAGAGGGACACCTTGAAGAAAGCACAGGAGCTGAGAGAGAAGTTGCAGCTTACAGAGACATTCTAAAGATGGCCTTTGAAAGCAGACTTTTGCTCCAGAGAAGCTAAGAGAGGACAAATGCCCCAAGGGCAACTAAGATTGATAACTTTCCGAGGAACTGCAGCCTAGAGAGGAACGTCCTGGGAGAAAGCCACTTTGAAACCAGAACTTTGGAGCAGACGCCAGCCATGTGCTTTCCCAGCTAACAGAGGTTTTCCGGACACCATTGGCCATTCTCCAGTGAAGGTACCTGATAGCTGAAGTGTTACCTTGGACACTTTATGGCCTTAAGACTATAACTGTGTAACCAAATAAACCCCCTTTTATAAAAGCCAATCCATTTCTGGTGTTTTGCATTCTGGCATCATTAGCAAACTAGAACAGATTTCATGATAGTTTTACATAATCTTAGTAGTGCCCCAATATAATCCTACAGGTATAGAGTGGAGGTAAGTGCTTGATCCTCTCTGGGTCATGCCAGACTGGGAGCATTAGGAACTCGAGATTAGGTGCATCCACAGTTGAAAGGCTATGTTGGTGGAAACATCCAGTGATGGGCAGTTAGAGGAAATAAGTAGAGCAGAATAAGTGTAGCATCTGAGGATATGGTGGTACCATGTACTTAGCAACAGTTGTTGTTCAAGTAGGAATACCAGTAAGATGGCTCAGTGGGTATGTAAGACTGTGAGATGGTGGGACTCTAAGCCTTGATGAGAAATTACAAGAGCATGGAGGGCCCTTTATTATTAAGTAACTGTTGCAAAGGACCTTGTTCACAAGATTGAGGGGCTTGATCATGAGCTGCTGGATCAATAAACATGCTATCTCCATCACAGTGAACTGGGTGAGCTAATGGATCATCTGGGTACCTGTGCTCTTTGAATCTCCCTAAGGCAGTGGCTCCCAAACTTTGGTGCACATTGGAATCACATGGGAACTTTAAAAATGCTGACTGCCACCCTCTAGATATTCTGAAGTAATTGATATGGGGGTGAGACAAGGGCATTAGGGTTTTTAAAGAATTCCCAGAGATTCTAATATGCAGCAAAGCTTGAGAACTACTGGCTGAAAGTCAGTATTGGCCCAGGAGACTAAAATCAGGGCCAACTGTATCATTCTTCTATGAGGGGAAGAACAAACAAATTAAAAGGAAACAGCTTTTAAAAATTGAAATTGATTTCATTAAAAAAATATATATATATATAAACATATATATTTTTAGGTCAGGAAATTAGCAAGCACCCAGTATCAGCTGGATTCAGAAATAAGGACATGGCCAAACTTACTAAATATCAAATTATATGTATGCTACAAGCCTACAATAAATAGTATTGGGTGGTATTAGTCATGAAAAGAACAAAAGAAAATTTAAGCACAGATCCAGAAATATATGGAAATTTAGTACCCAATAAAGAATGCATAACAATCAGTGGCAAAGTGTAAGGCTATTCATGAAATTGTGTTGGGACTATCAGATAGCCACCAGAGTCAAAAAAAAAAAAAAAGTGGATCTACACTTCATACCCTAAAACAGGATAAATTGAAAACTGATCAAATATTTACATATAAATAAGGTGGAAGTTTATGAGTATTTAGTGTAGCCTCATAAACATTTTATTTTCAGATTTTGGAGTAAGGGAGACTTTTCTAACCATGAGGGAAAGCTCAGAAGAAGAAATTACTGGATGATTACACTAAAAATAATTTATGTAAGACACCACTATTAGCAAGGTCAAGAAATAGAGAATAAACTGGAAAAGACAACTGAGAGTTATATCTTAAAAACAAAAGCCAATATTCTTAATATGTAAAGAGCTACTAAAGTAATAGCAAATACAGATAAGCCAATTGAAAAAATAAGATAGACCAATAATGGATGGTTTATAGAAAAGGAAATACAAGTGCTCTTAAATATGTAAACAAATATTCCACTATAGTAATAAAAAGAGAAATGAACATTAAGTATATATTGATACTCTATGTATCTAATTAGTAAAGAACAAAATGTTTACTAACATCCCATGTCAATAAAGTTAACAGGAAATATAATATCCTATACTTTGCAGATAGAAGTGTAAATAAATAAAACTTCTATGTTCATATTGACCCTGTGTATTAATATTCAAATGCATACATACTTTGACCCAACAAATTCAATTCTATGAATTCGCCCTACAGATACTTTTACATGTGTGATTATACATACACAGAACAATTTCGTGCAAGGGGAGTGCTTGTTGTACTGCAATTTGGACAGATTTTATAACCTTTCCTTGGAAGGGGGTCCCATTCAAGATAGGCCAATTTGCAAAACAAACAAACAAAAAAGCATAAATGGGTGTTTTAGTTTGCTAAAGCTGCCAAAATGCAACATACCAGAAATGGGTTGGCTTTTACAATGGGGATTTATTCATTTACAAATGTATAGTTCTAAGACCGTGAAAATGTCCCAATTAAGGCATCAACAGGATGGTAACTGGACTCTGAAGATACGCTACTGGCATCTGGGGTTCCTCTGTCTCATGGGAAGGCACATGGCCGGCACCTGCTGGTCCTTTGCTCTGGAGTCTTCTTGTTTTCAGCTTTTGGTTCCAGCGGCTTCCTCTCTGAGCTTCTGTGGGCCTTCTCTTAGCATCTCCAAGATGTTTCTTTCTGAGATCTCTGGCTTTTTTTCTGTCCTTTATCCTCATAAAGGACTCCAGTGAAGGATTAAGACCCACCTTGAATGGGGTGGGTCACATCTCAATTAAAATAACCTAACCAAAAGTTCCCACCCACAATAGGTTTGCACCCACAAGAATGGATTAAAAGAACATAGCCTTTGTGGGGTACATCATAGCTTCAAATCAGCACAATGGGCTTAAGTAAAATTTATAAATTTTACTTTAGAACACCAAAAGATCTAAAAGGTGTTTGTTTTAGCTTGGTGGGTACTGAAACGATCAATAATTTGTTTGTTTGTTTGTTTGTTTGTTTTTACCAGTTTCAGGTATGGTGTGGCCCTTCGTTTACCAAATAATTTGCAAGACTTGAACTGATGTGGCTGGTCTTGCGTTACATGCAAGCAGGTTTATCCTGCTGCTTTTGTGAGCTCCTCTGTGAGCAGCTGTATGCCACCAAAGACTGGCTCAAATACATTTCCTCAAAGTGCCATGGGTGTGAGGTCCAACTTGAGCTCCTGGTGAAAGCCGGATGGAGTTGAGTTCTTGCCTGCAAAGACTGTGTGCCGTGGCAAGGCTGCTGGGTTCCCACAGTTGGTCAGGATGAAGGGACATTATGTCACTTCGAAGGTGAAAGTGAACTGTGGCTGACAGGCTGTGGAAATCGCTGCTGAACAGAACATCTTAGCCAAATCCATGACAGCAAAATGTTGACTGGTTGCTGGCTGAATGGAGTCAGTAATTCCAACATTAGGTCTGGGGGCTTAGTGGGCGGAACCATGGCATTAGGGTTGCAGTAATGCACCTCGAGAGCATTTTCCCAAGTCTAAGAACAGCCCCAACTGGGCAGTTAAATGGACAAACATTGGGGCAATCACTTCTTCACTAAGTAGTTCTCCTATGATAGGTTGCAATGCTTGAAGGCCCTGTTTTAATTTACATTGGGCCATATTCCCTATTTTAATGGGGGGAAGGGGAAGGTCCACTGGGTCCCATTTTGTCCAGACAATTTTTGTATTTGTAAGTACCAAAGATTTCATTTAATTTTAGATTTTTACTCATTGGGTCAGAGCATCCATTTTAAGGCAATGGGTGCCATGACCACGGGGAATTTAGACAAGGTGCTAGTTCTGATGGCTAAGGTGAGGCACACTTATTTGTCCTCTATGTCATATTCAGTAACTCCTCTAAGATTATATGGGAAACCTTTTTTAAATTGAGTGAGCTCTCCCAGTGGGACTGTAATTTGAGATTTCGTACTGATTAAGGCCATGAAGATTTGCCAATTGGTGCATTTAAACAGATGTTGAAGTTAATTCAGAAACTATGTTGTAGAAGTACAAAAGTTAATCAAGGCCCTTTTATCTTTTTATTGCATAAATTCTTTTCACAAAATTTAGATTTCTAAGTGGGTCAAATTGTGGAGTTTTACTCAGACTTTTTTTTTTTTTTTCCCAGAGAAGATTATGTGTTTGTTTTTTATTTTTAAATAATTAATATAAAATATACATAACATAAAAATAATTTTAACCATTTTAAGTGGACCATTCTTTGACATTAAGTATATTGACAATACTGCATAACTTTCACCACTATTTCCAGACTATTTTCATCATCCCAAACCAAAATACTGATTTAGCGAAAACTCCCTGTCCTCCTTTTCCCCCAATGCGGGGTAATCATTAGTTTGCTTTTTGTCTCTATGAATTTGCTTATTCAAAGTATTTCATATAAGATAAATCATACATACTTTTGTTCTTTCGATTGTGGCTTATTTCACTCAACTCAGTGATGTCTCCAAGGTTCATCCATGTTGTAGCATGTACCAGCACTTCACTTCTTTTTACAAAACTAATATTCCATTGTATGGATATATCTCATTTTGTTTATTCCTTCATCTGTTTCAGCATTTCGTTTTCACCTCCCATATAGAAGTTTCTCTCTCTTTTTCTCCCTTCCTTCCTTCCTCCCTCCCTCCCTCTCTTTCTCCCTCTCGTTCTTTCCCTGTCCCTCTCTCCTTCCTTTCCTTCTTTCTCTCTTTCTGGTGATTACTGATGTACTTTGGGGGATCCTCTCTAACCAGCAAATATTTATAATTTCTTCCTCCAGAGATAGTCAAATCCTTATCATCAGAGGAGTTAGGGGCCTCCCCTGTCACCATGGTTGAATTAACTGCCTGTCTGTGCCACAAACGTGCCACGGGTATTTTTTTCTCTAGAATCCTAAGGATCAGAGTTTTTTGTTTGTTTGTTTTGTGTGTGTGTGTGTGTGTGTGTGTGTGTGTGTGTGTGTGTGTGTTGACAGTGGCTTGAGCAGCAAAGAATTTTGTAGGGTCGCAGTGAACCATCTGCCTTTAGGGGTGTGGACCTCAGTCTGCCACGTAGTAACAATGACCCTTCCTCCATACAAATGGCCACTGAATGGACACATATATTGCTGGGGTGTTACTTTCTCCCCTGAGCACTCTACAGAACAGGGCCCAATGCCTGGCAGAGACACACAGGTTCACAAGGTAAAAGCCATTCTCCCGAGCCTAGCATCAATCATGGCTCCTGCTTTAATTGAGGCACACGATGGATTTGAGCCAAGACACATGAACCAAGGCCACTTGATTCATGTTACTGTATAAAAGAGTCTTTGTAGAACCTAGCAAATGTGGGACAACGCACCCAGCTCAAGATGCAAGCTTGCTAGCAGGCAGCAACAAAGCTCAAAGAGCATGCTCTCCAACAAGCAGCAGCTCAGCGAACACTCACCCACAGGCAGCAGAGCCAGTTAGCAAATCAGAGCAAGAGAAGAAAGCCCCCTAGCCGTGATGATCGTCACCAACTAGAATGCCTGCTCACTGCACCGATCGTTTTGGACACTCTGCAGAAGCAGGGTGGACTTGCCCACCCCAAATTTGGCTTGCACGTCGAGATTGATGACCCCATACACTGAGAAGGCACAAACATCTTTGCCACGCACACAAGAGGCTCTTGGGGAAAGCAAGGTGAGCACAAGCATGTCTAAGCTGGCTTGAGAGAGGAAGTGGGATTGTTTTGGGATAATACAGTGGTTAGGGCATGGGACTGGGGAAAAGTTTCCAAGCAGGGGCTGTGCTTTTGTGAGATGTGAATTTCTCGTAGGCTCCAAAGGAGCGGGCATTTTATCAGTCTGTCCAGATGTGGGGTCAAGGGGAAGAAGAGGGTGAGGCTTAAAAGAAGTCAGCAGTCAAACATCAAAAAATGGAATCAGGCCCTTTACTGCACTTACTAATAAATTCTGAATTTTGAACCCTATGAAAATATTACACATTCAGTAAAACAACAAAATCCTCCCCTTCATCCTCTTCCAAAATAAAAAGCAATAAAGAATCAGTGTAGTTATTTGAAACCATCATTTTCCATTTATAATTCCTTTTATATTTAAATTATTTCCCTATGAATCATTTCCCCAGGGAACTCTTGGTAAAAATAGGATTTGGGAGGAGCATAATCAAGAAATTATTCATAGCAGGAAGAAATCTTAGAGATTGTTTTTTCCAGTAACTTTCTGAAACAGGTGTTGGAACTAAATCTAGAGATTTAATCCAAATGCTGTAAGTGAGATTTAGAATTAATCATGTTAAAAATAATTGTTGTTAGTTTGTTTTAGGAGTATCTGGAATTAACCTCCGACATCTGCAACCCCATTAAAGCAGGATGTTCTCAAAACCCCCATCCCAGTTTCCTAAAGTGATTTCTGTATTTGCCAAGTCTTTTCCTTTCAGAAAGGATTACTGCTATGAATTTCAATTCATTTGGATGTAACTTGGGTTTCTCATCTAAGGCTTGCTAGTAAAACGAGCTTGATCTCTGTCCGCATGATGTCATTTGTGACTGGGACATGCTCCAAAGGTGTTAGCAACTCTGTCTCCCGCCAGACCCCAATGATCACAGTTGTTTGAAGATTTCTGTTGCCCTGAAGTTGTGTAGTGGCTTAGACAGCAAATCTGATTTTATCTCACCACTTTGGGGCCACTTTCATGCACCAAATGAAGTTTTGCTTTTCTCACTGATTTTATTTGAGTTGTCAACATTCCTCAGAACCAAAGTCTATCAGAGTTGTGACACTTTTGATAAGTTATTTTTCCAATTTTCCCTCCTTTGACATGACAGGTAATTCAGATGTACTTCCTCAGGTCCAGAGGAGTCCTGGAGAAAAAGGGATCAACACATATTTGAGAATATAATCCCCCAGCCCCTCTGCCTTAAATAGTATTCAACCGTGATTATGCTGCATTTTCAGAAAAAGTTCTTTTTTCTTCAACTCGTGCAATCTGATATAATTTTGAGTAATTATAAACACACGTTGAAGCACAGAGACAATCTTTTAATTTCCTTTTTCTCATTAATCACTACAGTGGTTGGCACACAGCAGTCAATAATATTTACTTTATAGATACTATATTGTACAATTTTTGGAGGATGGACTTGGAATTTCTGGGACATGTGTGTGCATTTTAATTTTTTTTTTTTTTAATTTTGATAGATACAGCCTAATAGCCATTCTAGAGGTTTAACTGATTTACATTACTATCAACAAAGTTTGTAGATGCCCATTTTTTTCTCTCCTTTGGGTTCACTGTGTATACATATTTAAAATACAGCATGTTGTTTTTTTTTTTTAATTGCATCTTTGATTATTAGGTAAGGTAAGTATTTTTACAGCTGTTAATCAGCTCATAATTTATTGCACATGGCTTTAGATGATTGTCAGTATTTTCAGCAATTTGGAGGCTCTCTTTATGGCTATGCATGTTTAAATTCTTTGTCTCATTTCCAAGCTGCACAAAGTTTCAAACAGTCTATTCCTTACTTTTTAAAAATTATTGTGATGGTTTGAAGTTGTATGTACCCCAGAAAAGATCATGCTCTTAAAGCTAATCCATTCCTGTAGATGTGGACCCATTGTGGGTTGGACCTTTTGATTAGGTTATTTCAGTTGAGGTGTGCCCCAGGTGGGTCTTAATCCTCTTACTGGAGTCTTTATAAGAGGATAAAACAGAGAGAAACACATAGAATACAGAGGAAAAAACAAAGAAGCTCAGAAAGAAAGCTATGGGTGGAGGGAGCCAGAAGCTGAAAGCAGCCAAACCTGAGAGAGAAGAACCAGCAGACACTGCCAAGGGCCTTGCCATGTGACAGACGAGTCCAGGATTGTGGGATAACCTGTCAATGCCTTGATTTGGACATTTTCATGGCCTCAGAACTGGAAGCTTCTGAACTAGTAAATTCCCATTGCCTAAAGCTAGTACACTACTGGTATATTGCATTAAGGCAGCTTTAGCAAACTAAAATAACTATTTTTGTTTCTTTTTAAGATAATTTACCAGAAATTCACATGCAGTTGCAAGAAGTAATAGAGTGATCCTGTTCCCAATGATAACATCTTGCAAAACTATAGTACAATGTTACAACTAGGATATTGATATTGATACAGTTAAGATACAGAACATTTCCATCAGCACAAGGATCCCTCATGCTGCCATTTTATAGCCACACCCACTCCTCTCCCACTTCTACTCCCTCTGTAACCCATGGAAACCACTAATCTTTCCATCCCCCATTTCTATAATTTTGTCACGTCAACAATCCTACAGCATGTAACCTTTTGGGATTGGCTTTTTTATTCAGCTTGATTACCTGGAGATTCCTCCAAATTGTCGTGTGTATCAATAGTTTCCTCCTCTTTATTAGTAAGTAGTTGTGAGGTTAATTTCATGTGTCAACATAGCTAAGTTATGGTATCCAGTTGTTTGGCCAAGCAAGCACTGGCCTGATTGTTACTGTGAGGCAATTTTGTGCATGGATTTAAATCATTAGTCAGCTGATTGCATGCACACTACAATCAACAAAGGAGATTGTCTTCAACAATGAAAGGAATCTCTTTATCCAATCACTTGGAGGTCTTACTGCAAGAACTGAGGGTTTCAGCAGTAAAAAAGAAGTTCTATCTCGTTTTCAACCAGCCTTCTTTTCCTGGAGAAATCATTGCCAACTTTGTTGAAGTTTCCAACCTGTGGCCTGCCTGATGGAATTTGGACTTGCCAATCCCCATGGTCACATGAGCCAATTCATGTAATAAATCTCTTAATATTTACACACACACTATATATATGTTTCAGATCTGTTTCTCTGGAGAACACTGACTAATATAGTAGTTTTCTATAGTGTGGCTGCAGTACAGTTTTTTCAACCATTTACACAGTGAAGGATATCTGGGGTGTTTCCAGGTTTGGGATCTTATGAATAAAGCAGCTATGAGATTTGTGCACAAGTTTTTGTTGAACATAAGACTTCATTTCTGTTTTCTGGAAGAGATTGTGTAGATCTGGTGTTGACACTTCTTGAAACATGTTCCCCTTCCTCCACACCCTTGCCTCCGAGGGAATCCTGGAGCCCCTGCCACAATCTTGGCACCACAGCAGGAATTCTGAAACAGTTAGGAGGTCTAGTGGGTAGGTTGAATGGAGGTCCCCAGAGGATATGTCCACATCCTAGTTTCCAAAACCTGAGAATGTGACCTGGTTTGGATTCAGGATCTTTGCAGATGAAATTAAGTTAAAGAGCTTGAGAAGAAGGGATCATCTTGTACTACCTGGGTGAGCCCTAAATCCAGTAACAAGTGTCCTCTAGGAGACACACAAAGAAGATAGGACTGACAAAGAGGATGAAGCAGTGTGAGCATGGAGGCAGATGGGAGTGATTCAGAGATAAGCCAAGGAATGGCTGGAGCCACCAGAAGCTGGAAGGGGCAAGGCACACAATCTCCCCTAAGTCTTCACGGGAACAATGGCCTTGCTGACATCTTATTTTTGATTTCTGACTTCTAGAACTAGGAGAGAATAAATGTATGATGCTTTAAGCCACCAAGTTTGTGGAAATTTGTTACCACAACACTAGAAATTATTATACCTGGTGGCAAGAAGAAAAGGAAAGACAAAGAGTATAGTTTCAGAGGAACCAATTACAAACTTGGTGCCCTTCAGAATTCTGCAGAGAACTATCCCTGACTAAGAGCCCAAACAAGGTATTTGTTTTCCAGTTTTAATTTGAGGGAAGTCTGCTTTTTGTTTTTTGTTTTTATTTTGTTGTTTTTTTTTTTATTTTTCTGTATCAGGATTTCCTGACCTCTTTGTTGTGGTGGACTGCTTTGTGCATTGCAGGAAGTTTAGCAGCATCCCTGGTCTTTACCTTCTAGCAGCCTGTAGGACCATCCTCCCAGGTCTAAGAACCAAAATTATCTCCAAACATTGCCCACATGTCTCTTTGGGGGAAAATAGCCATGACTGGGAACCACTTGTCTATACTTATATTTTGTATATTTTTAGGCTGGTGATTCTCAAATTTAATATGTGCAAGAATCATTTGGAGGACTGGCTATCTGGCTCAGATATTCTAGTTCACTAGGTGGAGACGGGACACTTACATATACATTTGCATTTTCATCTCCAACAAGCTCATAGTTAATGCCAATGCATCAGTTCCAATGCTCACACTGAGTTACCCTGCTCTAGAGCAGTATTCCTTCAACCGTGTTTGTGGATCATCCACATTCAAATCACCTACAGTGCCTGTTTCAGTTTGCTAATGCTGCTGGAATGCAAAACAGCAGAAATGGATGGACTTCTATAAAGGGGGTTTATTTGGTTACACAGTTACAGTCTTAAGGCCATAAAGTGTCCAAAGTAAGGCATCAACAATCGGGTACCTTCATTGGAGGGTGGCCAATGGTGTCCGGAAAACCTCTGTTAGCTGGGAAGGCACGTGGCTTGTGTCTGCTCCAAGTTCTGGTTTCAAAATGGCTTTCTTACAAGACATTTCTCTCTAGGCTGCAGCTTCTCAAAAATGTCACTCTCAATTGCTCTTAGGGTTTTTGTCCTCTCTTAGCTCCTCTGGAGCAAGACTCTGCTTTCAATGGCCATCTTCAAACTGTCTCTCATCTGCAGCTAGTCTCTCAGCTTCTGTGCATTCTTCAAAGTGTCCCTCTTGGCTGTAGCAAGCTTGCTCCTTCTGTCTGAGCTTATATAGTGCTCCAGTCAACTAATCAAGGCCCATGCTGAATGGGCAGGGCCACACCTCCATGGAAATTATCCAATTAGAGTTATCACCCACAGTTGAGTGGGGTGCATTTCCATGGAAACAACCTAATCAGAAAGTTCCAACTTAATCCCCACTAATATGTCTGCCCCCACAAGATTGCATCAAAGAACATGGCTTTTTCTGGGGGATATAATGTATGCAAACCGGTACAGTGCCCCACACAAAACCCATTGAATCAGAGTGTTTGGGAAGGGGACCAGGGATCTGTAATTTCATTAGTATTCCTGCTGATTTTTTTTTTTTTTAATCTAAACCAGTGGTTCTCAAACTTTGCTGTGCCTTGGAATTACCTGGGGATCTTTACAAATTACTGTTTCCTGGCTCCCACCTGCAGCTATTTTGATTTAGTCAGTGTTCTAGTTTGCTAATGCTGCTGGAATGCAAAACACCAGAGATGGATTGGCTCTTATAAAAGGGGGTTTATTTGGTTATACAGTTACAGTCTTAAGGCCATAAAGTGTCCAAGGTAACACATCAGCAATTGGGTGCCTTCACTGGAGGATGGCCAATGGTGTCTGGAAAACCTCTGTTAGCTGGGAAGGCACATGGCTGGCGTCTGCTCCAAAGTTCTGGTTTCAATATGGCTTTCTCCCAGGATGTTCCTCTTTAGGCTGCAGTTCCTCAAAATGTCACTCTTAGTTGCACTTGGGATATGTGTCCTCTCTCAGCTTCTCTGGAGCAAGTCTGCTTTCAACGGCCATCCTCAAACTGTCTCTCATCTGCAGCTCCTGTGCTTTCTTCAGAGTGTCCCTCTTGGCTGTAGCTCCTCTTCAAAAGTTCACTCTCAGCTGCACTGCATTCCCCCTGTCCATCAGCTCATTCATATGGCTCCAGTGACTCAAGTTAGACCCACCCCAAATGGGCAGAGCAACACCTCCATGGAAATTATCCAATCAGAGTCATCACCGACAGCTGGGTGGGGGGCATCTCCAAAGAAACACTCAAAGAATTACAATCTAATCAACACTGATAATGTCTGCCCACACAAGATTACATCAAAGATAATGGCATTTGGAGGACACAATATATTCAAACTGGCACAGTCGGTATGGGTTGCAACCAGGGCACCAGGATTTATAAAAGCTTCCCAGGAAATAGTAATATGCAGCTAAATTTGGAAATCCCTGCTCTAAACAATATTTAAATTGGATGTCCAAGAAATAAAATTGGTGCACTGTTAAAGGATCTATTAGTTGTAATAGTTGAGAAATCTCCCAGGCTTGTCAGGACTTAGGATTGGAATGAGTTAAATGGATTTTGTGCATAACACAAAATTGCCGTGTTTATTCAGTAGTAAAAAAGTCTCTCTTCATTGAGTCCAAAAGCCTAGTTCTTAAAAAAAATAGATATTTAATGCTGGTATTTAATGAAGTTGGCCTTTTGTACAGAATGTTATTACACTTTGTTTTAATTGGAATTTTACTCTATCTTTTGACTTTTTGACACAAATCTAAAAGTCTCTAGGGACAATTACAACATTATCATCAGTCCCAGTATTTTACATTGATTCCTTTAACACTTGAATATTCACTGATTCACAGCATACAGACCCAATAAGATGAGCAGCATGAGAAAAATAGATAGATCTCAGGAGGAACTTCCTGTCTTCCAGTATTATGAAACATTTCACCTAACTAGGAATTCACCTAGGGCAGAAAAGTAGCACTCATTCCTCAAAATCATTATTAGACACAAGAACAACTTGCAGTCACATGGGGCAAAGATGACAATAGAGGTCAACAATAGAGCAGTGTAAGCCTGGGAGATAAAGTTGGGAAGTTCCTTTGGGAAAGTGAGGCACTCAGATGTGCCCATGTATCCTGGGAAATTTAGACAATCGCATCATACCCAGCTAGAAAACAAGCGCAAAAAGACCTGAAAGACCCCAAACTTTCACCTTTGACTGTTCTCTAGCTCAGTGCAAGTGGGAAGTGATTGCAGAGTGGTAAATGGCCTGGCTCAGTGTTGAAAAAAAAAAAAGAGAGAGAGAGAGAGAGAGAGAAATTTGAGAGTTTGGAGAGAGAAGCAAAACATCACTTACAAGAAATCTCTAATAAGATTAATAGTATAGTTCTCATCAGAAACCATGAAGTCCAGAAGGGAGTGGGGTGACACTTTAAAGTGCTGAAAGAAATAACTAGTAAACTAACAATTTCATATCTGATAAAACTCTCCTTCAAAAATGAAGGAGAGTACCACCATTTCAGTTATTTCCTTCTAGCTATTCGAATACACTAGCATCTATATATATATGAAGATTCAGTATTCATATTCTTTTGTTAAATCCTATCTTGGTTATTACATAGGTAAATATAAAAGCCAGTATTATTATATTTTTGGTTTGTAACCCTTCTTTTTATTTCTTATTTGATTTAAAGACAAGTGCATAAAACAATATTATAAATCCATATTAAAGGGCATGTAATATATGAAGATATAATTTGTGACAGTAACAACATAAAGGGGCTTGCACTGTATAGGAACAATGTTTTTGTACACTGTTGCAAATACATTGGTGTACTGGTTTGAATGTATTATGTCCCCCAAAATGCCATTATTATTTGATGTAATCTTGTGGGGGCAGATGAATTTATTGTTGATTAGATTGGAATCCTTTGATTGATTGTTTCCATGGAGATGTGACTCAATCAACTGTGAGTGAAACCTATGATTGGATAATTTCCATGAAAATGTTACCCTGCCCATACAGGGTGGGTGTTAACTGAAACATTGGAGTACTTTGAAAAGAGCCACACAGGCCCAGACTCTTGCTACAGACACAAGAGACACTTTGAAGAATGCACAGAGAGCTGAGAGCAACTAAGAGTGACATTTTGGAGGAGCTGCAGCTAAGAGAGGACAAAACACACGAAGAACAACATTTTGGAGAATGCCATTTTGAAACGTAACCTGGGAGTAAGCAGATGCCAGCCATGAGCCCTCCAAGCGAGCAGAGGTTTTCCAGATGCCATTGGCCATCCTCCAGTGAAGGTACCCAATTGTTAATGCCTTACCTTGGATGCTTTATGGCCTTAAGACTGTAACTGTGCAACCAAATAAACTCCCTTTATAAAAGCCAATCCATTTCTGGTGTTTTGCTTAATGGCAGCATTAGCAAACCAGAACAGCTGTTTAAATTAAAACTAGATTTTTAAAATAAATTTATGATGTTAATTGGAATCTCTATAGTTGTCTCTAAGAAACTATATAATAAAAACATACAAAAAAGTTATGAGAAAGGAATAAAATAGCACAATGCAAAACAAAATGTAATTAACACAAAAAGACATAATGGAGGAAATGTAGAGCAAAAAAAGATATAGGACATACAGAAAACAAATAACTAAATGGAAGAAGAAAGTCATTCTAATCAATAATCAAATGTAAATGGAATAAACTCTGTAATAAAAATTTAGCAAATATATATAACAGCACAGTGAACCCTAATGTAAATTGTGGTGTGTAATTAATAATATAATTAAAATAATATTGTTTCATCAATTGTAGCAAATGTGTCACGTTAATGCAAAGTATTAATAGGAAAAACTGCATGTGTAAGGGGGTTATAAGGGAACTTGGTACTTGCTTGATTTTCTGTATACCTGCTGCTTCTCTGATTAACAATTATATTCTGGAAGACAAAACAAAACAAACCATAATCCAAGTATATAATGTCTATGGGAGGCTTACAGTAGAAATAAAGATGGAAATAGGTTGAAAGCGAAGAATTGAGGTGTTAATAATATCAGACAAAAAGTATTTCAAAGGACAAAGAAGATCATTATATATTGATAAAAGGGCAAACTCATCAAGAAGATATATAAATTATAAACAGATACACAGCAAACAGAGCACCAAAGTATATAAAGAAAACATGGACAGAATTGAAGGAGAAATAGACAGTCTAAAATAATCTTTGGAGCCTTTAATACACCACTTTCAATAATCAATAGAACATCCAGACAGGAAATCAATAAAGAAATAGAAGACTTGAAGCATACCATAAACTAATTAGACCTGATAGATATATAGATATAGATATATATAGGTATAGGTATAGATATAGATATAGATATAGATATAGATATATACCACTCCACCCAACAGTAGCAGAGTATACATTCCTCTATCATTCTCTAGGATAAACTGTATGATGGCTCACAAAACAGTCTGTATCAGCTAAAAATGATTTAAACAATACAAAGTATCTTCTCTTACCACTATAGAATGAAGTTAGTAATAAATAGGAAGGAAAACTGGAAAATTCACAAGTCTGTGGAAATTAAAAAACACATTATTAAACAAACAATGGGTTTGAAAGAAGAAATCACAAAAACATTAGAAAATGCACAGACACAAATGACAACAAAACCACAACATATCAAAACATAAGGAATAGAGTGAAAGCTGTGTTCAGAGGGAAATTCATAGCCATAAACACATAGATTAAAAAAGAAGACAGCTCTCAAATCAATAACCTAATTTTATATATTAAGGAACTAGGAAAAGAAGAGCAAAGTGAACCCTAAAATAGCAGAAGAAAGGAAATAATAATCATTAAAGAAGAGATAAAATAGACAACAAACAATAGAATCATGAAACCAAAAGTTGGTTATTTAAAAAAGATCAATCATATAGACAAGGCTTTAGCTAGATGGGTGCTAAAATGGAAATGCATAAAAAGTAATGATAAATCAATGGTTTGGGACATACAATATACAAAGATGTAATTTGTAACAAGTACCAAAAAATGTGAGGGTTTGGAGGGGCATAGGAACACTGTATGTGAATGTTACTGAAGATAAGTTGGTGTGATGGTTTGGAACTGTTTATATCCCCAAAAAACATTCCTGTGGTTGTGACTCCATTTTAAGTAGGACCTTTCAGTGAGGCCTCTTCAGTTAAGGTGTGACTGAACTCAATCAAAATGGATCTTAATCCTATTAATAGAGTCATTTATAAGAGTATGAAATTCAACAAAGGGAGAAAAAGACCAAATGGAAGCCACTAGAACTGCTTCTACCTAGCAAAATAGCACATCAAAAGCAATACCACCCACATTCCTGGGGAGATAAGAGAGATTGAGAACTTGAAGGATGCAGGGGTGGTGATTCCCATGACAAACCCATTCAACTCTCCTATATGACCCCTGCAGAATTCAGATTTTGGTATCAGGAGAGTAGGGTGATGCTTTTGCAAGTACAAAAATGTGGAAAGTAAAACAATTGGTATCAACTCAAGTAAGAGTGCTATAGATCTAGGATGTTAAATTTCAACCCCTGCTAACCACAGAGAAAACACAAGAAAATTATTTTCAGAAAGAAATGAGAAAGGACTCAAAATAGTAAAACACAAAAATAAAGAATAAATATGGATGTAGGCATTAATGGAAGAATTCAGGGTCAAAAATGTGACTTGCAAAGGCAAAATAGCAAAATGGTGAAAGAAAGTAGTGATTTTCAGTTGTTACTTTAAGTGTAAAAGGATTAAATTTGCCAGTCAAAAGGCACAGAGGCAAATGATTAACCCCCCTGTTCCAGTTTGCTAATGCTGCCATTAAGCAAAACACCAGAAATGGATTGGCTTTTATAAAGGGAGTTTATCTGGTTACACAGTTACAGTCTTAAGGCTATGAAGTGTCCAAGGTAAGGCATCAACAATCGGGTACCTTCTCTGAAGGGCGGCTGTTGGTGTCCAGAAAACCTCTGTTAGCTCAGAAGGCTCGTGGCTGGTGTCCACTTGCTCCCAGGTTATGTTTCAAAATGGCATTCTCCAAAATGCTGTTCTTGGGCATTTTATCCTCTCTTACTGCAGCTCGTCTTCAAAATGTCACTCTCAGTTGCTCTCAGCTCTCTGTGTGTTCTTCCGAGTGTCCCTCTTGGCTGTAGCAAGCTTGCTTCTTCTGTCTGGGCTTATATAGTGCTCCAGTAAACTAATCAAGGCCCATGCTGAATGGGCGGGGCCACACCTCCATGTAAATTATCCAATCAGAGTTATCACCTACAGTTGGGTGGGTCACATCTCCATGGAAACACTCAAAGAATTACAATCTGATCAACACTAATACATCTGCCCCCACAAGATTGCATCAAAGATAATGGTGTTTTGGGGGACATAATACATTCAAAGTGGCACACCTCCTAACAAAGGTAAGATTTGTCCAGGATCAGATGGCCTCTCTGGTAAATTCCACCAAATATTCAAAGTACAATAAACACCAATCCTTCTCAAAATCTTCCCAAAATTTGAAGACATTGTGACATTTCTGAACGCATTCTATGAGGCCAGCATTCCCTGATACCAAAGCCAGACCAAGGGACACAGGAAAGGAAACTGCAGACAATATCCCTTACAAATGTATATGCAAAAATTCTCAAATTTCTCAACAAAAAAACAGCAAACCTATTCAAATTGCATATTAAAAAGAGTATACAGTTTGACCAAGTGGGAATTTAATCCAGAATTCAAGGGTGGTTTTATATAAGAAAACCAGCCAATGTAATACGTCACATTGATAGAACAAAGGAAGAAGCAGCACGTGATCATCTCAATTGACTCAAAAAATATTTGAGAAAATCAAAAATCCTTTCACTATAAAAACACAGAAAGGTAGGAATAGAAGGGAACTTCCTTAACATGATAAAGGGAATTCATGAACCACCCCCCCCAGCTAAAATCATATACAATGGTGAAATACTGAAAACTTATCCTCTAAGATCAGAAACAAGAAAATGATATCTGTTTTAACCACTGCATTGCATTGGAAGCATTTTTGAATGTGGTGGAAAGGGGAAGCTTAGAGACATGTATGTCACCAGAAGGAAAGTTGGAGGTTAAAAGATGGGAATGTATAAAACAGTGAATCTTGTGGTGGACAATGTCAGTGATTAACTGTACAAATATTAGAAATCTCTTTCATGAACTAAAGCAAATGTATGACACTATAACTAGAAGTTAATAATAGAGGGGTATATAGGGAAAAATATACCTATTGCAAACTACGTACTACAGTTAGTAGTATTTTAACATTCTTTCATCATCAGTAACAAATGTACCATACCAATACTGTGAGTCAGTAATGGAGGGGGAGGTGGATAGGAGTATGGGAGGATTTGAGTTTTCTTTTTTGTTTTTTGTTTTTTTTTTTCTTTTTTGGAGTAATGAAAATGTTCTAAAAATTTGAAAAAAAATTAATTGTGGTGTCAGATGCACAGCTGTATGATGGTACCATGGGCAACTGATTGTGCACTTTAGATGATTGTATGGTATGTGAACAATCTCAATAAAATTAAATTTAAAAAAATCAATTGGATGTAGATTTATGGGTTTATTTCTTGACTCTCAATTCTTTATCATTAGTCTGTATGTCTATTCTTATGTATGCCAGTACTACATTGTTTTGATTACTGTAGCTTTGTAATAAGTGAAATTGCAAATGTGAAAATCAGAAGTGTGAGTGCTACAATTTTGTTCATCATTTTTAAGTTTATTTAACATTCAGGGATGCTGAATATTAGGAATGTTCATAGGAAATTTCATATGATTTTGAGTATCATCTTTTCTATTTCTACACTAAGGCCACAGGAATTCTGATAATAGTTATATTGAATCTGTAAGCCATTTTGTATAGTATGGCCTCTTATTTTTAAGAGGCCTCTTCCAATTCATGAACATTTTATTTACTATTTATTTGTCTTTTTTAAAAACACGTAACAAGAGGTTGTAGTTTTCAGAGTAAAAACCTTTCACCTCCTTATTTAAATTCATTCTTAGGTATTTTATCTTTTGGGATGCTATTGTAATGGAAATATTTTCTTAGTTTCTTTTTTGTATTGTTCATTGGTAATAAATATGGACACAAATGATTTTTGCATATTTATATTCTACCCTGCAACTTTGCTGAATTTACTCCTTTTTGTGGATTTTTTGGGGGGTTTCAATATCTAGAATTCATGTTATCTGTGAATAGAGATCATTTCACTTCTTCCTTTTCAGTTTGGATGCTTTTTATTCCTTTTTCTTGCCTGCTTACTCTGCCTAATGCTTCCATTGCATCTGTCATATGGCATTTAAGTTTTAAATTTGAAGCTTTTCACTCTTCCCCTTCTCTTACAACTTTATCCAATGTATCTAAGAGCAGCCAGCCAACATCATTATACCTCTTAATTCTGCAAAACTCTGTGAAGGTGTCGGAAACACTGTCACCCAGAGCCTTGCTTCATACAAGAGTATGATTAGGAGAATCAAACAGTGTTATTTGCATATCTCCTTTGCTAACTCATGCCATGGACTGTCAGTGCCCTCTTGATTATTGGAAATGGAGTCATTAGTGCCTTTGAATCTAATCAGAGTAGAAAACAAATTGTAAAAGCCCATTTTAAGGTTCTGTTTCTCAAGAACCACTCCTGGTACCAAGTTGTATTAGTTAGGGTTCTCTAGGGAAATAGAATTAATGAGAGATACTTATGAATACAAGATTTATAAAAGTGACATGCAGTCGTGGGTATGCACAAGTCCAAATTGTATACAGCAGTCAACAAACTGGCAACTCCAATGATATTCGATGAACTCCTAAAGAAACAAACTGGTAACTCCGACGAACTCCTCAGGAAATGAACTGGGATCTTCGATGAATGTGTTCGATGAACTCTTCAGGAAGTGAACTTGCAACTTCGACAAACTCCTCAGGAAACACTTTGCTGGTCAGCCGAAGAAGAAGTGAAGGTCCTCTATCTGTCTTGCTTAAAAGCCTTCAACTGATTGATTGGATTAAATCCAGCCAACTGCATTCTCTTATTGTGGAAGACATGCCCTTTGTTGAGTCATCAGTCACAGCTGCAGCCAATTGACTGGTGATTTAATAAGCCGGCCTGTTGGTTTATTAACCAGCCACAAACATCCTCCCAGCAATGGTTAGGCCAGTGCTTGCTTGACCAAATAGCTGGGTACCATCACCTGACCAAGTTGACACATGAACTTAACCATCACAGCAGGCAAAGATGATACAAATGTCAAACTCATAATAAAAGAAGTTAATATCCCCTGAGCTAAAAGCCCACTAAGAAAGTTTTTATACAATCCTGGTTATCTTCTTGAGAGCAAAACATAAGTGTTAAATCATAAAACCACTAAATGACAGAAGCCATGGAGGAATGTCAAGAGTTTTGAAGGGTAAAGATTGTGACTCAAAAATTTCAGTTCCAATTAAGTTATCATCCATATATGAAGGTAACCTAATATTTCTTTCCTACTGAACTGATATGCACCTATCCTTGCTGGGGGTGGGGTGGGGTGGGGTATAGAAGATTATTTCCCATCCCATGCCTTTTGATGCTGCAACAGCTGGTCCCAGGAATGAAACCCACACTCTCAGTCATTCTCAATGCTCTCTTTGTTGACTACCCCTGTCTCAGTTAGCAATTGCTATTCTCTTCTCCAGAAAAGACTCCCTTGATATTAGCAAGCTTACACCTCCACTTCATTCAGGTCTTTGCCCAAATTCCCTCTTATGAGAGAAATTTCTCTGAACTTACTCTCTAAAATATACTCTCATAAAATTTTCCCAACATCCTTATCCTGTTTTATTTTTATTCCTAGCACTTATTGCCATCTGACACATTATAAGGTTTTTAAAAATTGCCTGTCTCTCATGACTGGAGAGCAGATTGTTTGGTTTCCTTGAGAACAGAGACTTTGGTCTGCTGTTGCACACTAGGGCCAGACACACAGTAAATGTTGAGTCCATATGCTGTGGAACCAGTGAATGAATTGAGCACAGGTATACACCAACAAGTATTTCTTGGATAACTCTCATAATCTGGAGTCTCAATTTCATAAGTCGAATTCATTCCAGAAAGGGAAAGAGTCTAAGTGAAGAAAGAAATTATAATGTGGTTTTCAGACTGAGTCCAACCTGGCTTTAGAAAATTGTTCATCTTGGTACATCCTGTAAAAGGAGGCTCAAAATAATATATTGGAGCCAAATTGTAAAACTTTCAGAGCCAGTCTAAGAAGATGTGCTGTATCAGGTTAGCACTAGGGAGGCATCAAAGGGCTCTATGTGAAAAGTGACTGACTGCACAGGTAGGGGTATAAGGGCTAGTATTCCAGGAAACACTTTTATCACCAGGACACAGGATTCACAAGCATGGGCAGCAATGAAGAGTAGAAATATGATGGCTGGAGTCCCAGACTCTGGATCAGAAAGGAGGCTGAGACTGTTGATAGATCACTTCAGAGGTCATTGTCACTGGTCCTAAGTCCATAGGTTGTGGGAAATGGGTGAGGAGTCACACCAGAGAAATAAGATGTGACAAGTGAGGGAAAGAGGCCTGAGAAAGCAGTGCAGGGACTCACAGATAGGCAAGTGTATATCAGGAAGACTGGGGTGATCAGACATGAAAATCTATTAGCTACCAAGAAAGCCTGATACTATCAGTGCAGTCCTTTGCAGCAATGAAAGAAAACATGGGTTAAAGAGGAAATGGGGAAATAAAATAATAAAATAGTAAGGACAGTTAGATTGAAAAACATCCTATTCAGGCGGGTACTTGAGGTGCCATTAGAATCAGCTAGAGAATATCTGGTGCTAGAGTCTAGCATAAATTCTGTTCAAAGAGTTTTGGATTCCATGTGAGGCTCACTTCTACCTGATTATGCCTGGAAATTGAAGTACGAACTCATTTTAGACTTGCAACAGCTATTATTTTGCTGCTGTTGTATCAATCCTAAATGCTTAAGAAAATCTTGATTAAAAAAAAAGTTCATGCCTAACAGCAGAGCCCCAAAATATATGAAGCAAATACTGACAGATTTGAAGGGAGAAATTAATGGTTCTAGAATAATAGTAGGAATCTTTAATACACCACTTTCAATAATAGTTAGAACAGCAAGACAGAAGATCAATAAGGCAATAAAAGACTTGAACAATACTCTAAACCTTCTAGACCTAAAAGACATATATAGAAAACTTCACCCAACAACAGAATATATATTCTTCTGGAGTATACATGGATCATTCTACCAGATATACCATATCTTAGGTCACAAAATAAGTCTCAATAAGTCAAAAATATTAAAATCATGCAATGTATCTCTCTGATCACAATGGAAAGAAGCCAATAATAAATAACAGAGGGAGAAATGGAAAATTCACAAATAAGAAGAAATTCAATAATATATTCTTAAACAACCAATGGGTTAAAGAGAAAATCAGAAAGGAAATTAGGAAATATCTTGAGGCAAATGAAAATGAAAATAAACATACCAAAGTAATGGGATGCAGCGAAGGCAGTGCTGGGAGAGAAATTTATAGCTCTACATGCTTACATTAAGAAAAAAGAAAGATTTCAAATCAGAGACCTAACCTCAAAACTGGAAAAACTAGAAAAAGAAGAGCAAGCTAAATACAAAGCTAACAGAATGAACAAAATAAAGACTAGAGAAGAAATAAATGAAACAGAATAGAAAACAGTAAACAAAATCAATAAAACCAAAAGTTGGTTCTATTGAAATATCAATAAAATTGGCAAACCTTTACATAGACCAAAGGGAAAAAAGGAGAGAGGACATAAATAATATCAGAAATGAAAAGGGAGGCATTCCTACCAAACCCACAGAAATAAACAAGTATACTATTAACTAAAAGAGTATACTATTAACCACTGTATGCCAACAAATTAGATATCCTATATCATATGGACAAATTCCTAGAAACACACAAACTATCTACACTGACTCAAGAAGAAATAAAAGATCTTGACAAAACCAACAGCTAGTAAGAAATTGAATCAGTAATAAAAGATCTTCCACGAAAGAAAAGCACAGGATCAGATGGCTTTACAGGGGAATTTTACCAAACATTTCAAGAAGAGTTAACACCATCTGGCTCAAACTCTTCCAAAAAAATTGAAAAGGAGGGACCACTTCCTCACTTCCTAATTCTTTCTACAAAGCCAACATCACCCTTATACCAAAGCCAGATAAAGATGCCACAAGAAAAGAAAATTATAGACAAACAGCCTTTATTAATATAGATGCAAAAATTATTAACAAGATACTAGCAAACTGAGACCAGCAGCACAAAGAAGTATCCACCATGACCAAGTGGGATTTATCCCAGATATGCAAAGGTGGTTCAACATAAGAAAATCAATTAATATAATACACTGCATTAACAGAATGAAGGAAAAAAAAAAACACATATTCATCTCAATTTACACATAAAAGGCATTTGAGAAAATCTAACACCACTTCTTGAGAAAAACACTTAGAAAAGGAGAAATAGAAGGAATCATCTTCAAAATGATAAAAGGCATATGTATGAAAAACTCACATGCTTAATTGGGAAAGACTGAAAACTTTCCCTCTAAAACGAGGAACAATTCAAGGATGCCCACTGTCATCACTGTTATTCAGCACTGGCTGGAAGTTCTAGCCAGAGCAATTAGGCAAGAAAAAGGAAACAAAACACATCCAAATTGTAAAGGAAGAAGTAAAACTTTCCCTGTTTGCAGGTGACATGATTCTGCATACAGAAAATCCTGAAAAATCCATAGCAGAGGTCCTAGAGCTAATAAATAAACTCAGCAAAGTGATGGGGTACAAGATCAAGGCCCCCAAATCAGTAGTGTTTATGTATACATGCAATGGAAAAACAGACAAAGAAATCAAGTAAAAACTCCATTTACAATAGCAGCTAAAAGAATCAAGTATCTAGGGATGCACTGAACCAAGGATGTAAACGACTTTTACACAGAAAGCTATAAAACTGCTAAAAGAAATTAAAGGAGACCTAAATAAATGGAAAGATATTCTGTTTTCATGGATTGGAAGACTAAATATTGTTAAGATGTCAATTCTACCCAAAGTGATGACTGAATGGGAAAATTAATGGCAAACTCTAGTGTGAAATTTTTACACTGTTGTACTTAAACTTCCTGATAAAATATTTACTGGGAATATTTGTCATTCAAGGAAGATATGGATGTAAAATGTACTTTGAAAGAGTAAAATCACTGCAGGTCCTGATCTTTAAATCAATCACCAGGAATATCACCACTTGGTTCAGACAGTTTCCCTAACAAAGCTGCAGTTAAAATGCACTACATATCCATTCGGATATCAATTTTAATGGGAAATATGAATTAATTTCTTATCTCTTTGGATATGTGAAATTTGGAAAAGAATAATTTTCCCATGTTCCTCTTTTGATTAATAGGAACTGGACACTAAAAAGAGAATAGTCAAAAAATGAAAAGAAATGGCCGGGAAACTACGATTAAGAAAATTCACACACGAAAATGTCTTCACCTAGTTATCCAGAAATCTATTACTCTGCAATGATAATCTGCAAGTCCTAACTACTAGCTTATATTTTTCTTATTGCTCTATTTTTATTTGTTCTGTGTGCCCCCCACTAGGTAATGTTTTTGTTGTTTGTTGAATATATGATTTGTTTGCTTTCTGAGCATGAAGATGTTTATAATGGGAAGTGATTATGCTTAAAAAAGTGGCCTAATGATTCAAGAATTTACTTATTTGCTCCTCATGACCAGAGAGTCTGACTATGGCTCTAGTTTGTCGAAATCAAATCTCTCAGGTGATTGGCAGTCCTTTAGAAAATTATTCCCTCCTCCTTCACTTTTTATCAATCCCCCATCCCTTCCATTTTTGGTGACATCCCTTCTTTTCGCCATGCTGTGGATATTACTCATACATTAGTCCTTTCTGTCAATCACCTATTCACTGATTTATTTTTCCCATGAGATTATCTCAGGTCACAGAACTAAATCGGTTATAATTCATGATCCATGACAGTATCATCATGGGCATTTATTTTTTATTTAGTCAGCTCATTGGTTATTAGTTACTAGAACTCACCACTCATAACAAAAGTTCAGAGCTTGACAATAGTATATATTTGAATATATAAAACTCCTTCCAGTGATTGGAAGTTACAGTAAACTAGGTAAGTAAAGTGACTGATCAGAAAACTGAGCTAATTGCTTCAGTGGGATGTACATAGGATTTGTTCTCAATTCTCCCTCTTTTGTAAGGATCCCTGCCCTCTTTTCAGCTATATTGTTAACCACTCTCAAATGGCAACCCCCTTTTAGCATAAAAAGCATCTCTAGTCTCTCTTTCCTTTGGGGGAAAAGAAAAATTAGTATCACACCTCTTCTCCCCTTCACAGCCGACCTTCCACTGAAATTGCTCTTTCCAAGATTGTAAGTGACCTCCTGGTTGCTATGTCTAGCAGAGGCTTTTCAATCTTTTGTGACAGCTGCAATATTTGGCGTAGTTGATGCTCCTTCCATCTTGAAACCGTGTTTCTCCTTGGTTCCTGTAACACACTACTCAAAACCAGTTTTCCTTCTACACTCTTGTCCCTGTGAGGCTCCTTGTCCTCCACCCACCCCTTAAGAGATTCCTCTTCAGCCTGATCCTTTCTTCTGAAAATGTTGCAGCAAGGATATTCCTGTCTAGTTATTTCACGCAGCTGGGAGTGGAAAGAGATCTGGGCTTTCCCATAGTATGTTTTTTGTTGTTGTTGTTGTAGTTTTAAATCTTTTTATGGAAAACCTCAAACATACATGAGAGGAGTGAAAAATAGAATAATGGACCTCCATGTGTCTGTCACCCAGCTTCCACTATTATCAAAATTTTACCTTCTTGGTTCATCTACTCTTCCATGCACCTTTTTATTTCCTAGAGTATGTTGAAGTATTGACCTGTAAATCCTTCAATATGTATCTCTAACAAAAACTTCTGTTGTAACATAACCACAGTATCATTATCACACCTTTACAAAAATTAAAAATAATTCCCTAATATCATTTAATGCCCAATCCATGTTCATTTTTTCCCAACAGTTTTCAAAATGTCTTTTCACAGTCCATTTAACTGAATCAAGATCTGAAGAGATTCCAATACACATTACATTTGATTGATAAGCATGCCCCTTAAGTCACTTTTCATTTTCTTCTTCCTCTTCCTTCCCTCCCTCCATCTCTCCTTTCCTAAAATAAAATAAAATAAAATAAAACCCTTCAACAATCTATCTCCCTGACACCATTCCCCTATCCGAATTCAAGAGAACTATCACTCCAAATCCTATGTTCAATCTTTCCCTTACATTTCTTTGTAAATAAATTTCAAATTATGTGTATGTGTTACTAAAACATCTTTTAGATTTAAGTTGTTTTTAGCTGTATAAGAAGGAAGTTAGGCTATATATAATCTATTGATAGTTACCTTTTTATATTATATTGCTAATATTTATCCTTATTGTCATGTATATCTATGGTGTATTTGTTTCAAAAGTTGTGTAACATTCCATTTTATGAATATATACCAAAGTTCATTTATCCATTCTTCTAATGATGAATTTTTTCACTTTAAAAATTTTTTTTGCTCTTACAAACTACTGCTATGAAAATTCTTATATATGTTGCTTGTTATACCATCATTTATTTATTTATGTTATGCGTATTCTTGCATGCACACTAAATTGCAAGCATCATACAAAACTCTGGGGGAAGATGAACAAGGGACATAAAGTATGTTCCCTGTTATGGAACTTAAAATGAAGAGAGGGCTTTTTCTGATCATGAATGTTATGGGAACAAAAAAGCTTATTTTCTTGGGACTATTTAATTTGGGCATTACATTTTTCCCCCATTCTTTCACTTAAAAAAAAAAGAAGCTGAGGTATCATGTTTAATTTAAGGAACTGAGCTAAAATTATTATTGTCAATTCTTTTTTGAGTCAGGGACATTTTTGAGGGAGTATTCCCCCTTTTAATTTCCCAGAATATTACATAGGGAACCAGGCAATAAACATGTAAAACTCAGCAGTATCGGAAGTTTATACTTTTTAAATTTGCTCCCTTTAAGACTGAAAAGATATAATACAGATATTTTTTTTTTTCCTCTTTCAAGCCATGTGGTAGATTTTAAAAATTTTATTACAAGCTGTCGGCAGATCAATGGGCAGTTAGGCACACTGATCAGAACTGATAGACTGGAAGGAGTGCTGCTGCCTGTGTGGAATTTCTTTTAAGTAATAAGAATAACTCTCTGAGAACATTTAACTCCTCAAGGACCCACTAGGTAAGTGAATCTGTGACTTCCATTTTTTTCCAGCTCATAAGAGAGTTTCCCTGTAAACTTACCATTCCAGATGCTGCCAACCATAGTCTTTAATTGGTCTTTGTTCTCTCCTCCTCCTATGTAGAGAGAAATTGAAAGATGATTGATTGTCTGAGGGTAGGCTGGAAGCTGCAATCCCAACCTTTTAACAGAGTCACCATTAGGTGACCCAAAGCTGGCCCATGCAATGGCCCCCTGTGAATGATTGCATAATGTCGTCAGGAAGGCACTTTGTCACATCTCTATTGTATCTTCTACATACATATGCACATATGTGTGTATGTTTTAGTTTCCTGGGCTGCTCAAGCAAATAACATGCAATGGTTCATCTTGGACAATGGAAATGTATTTGCTCTTGGTTTTGAGGCAAAGAGAAACTCCAAATCAAGGCATCATCAAGGTGATGCTTTCTCCCCAGACTGTAGTGTTTTGGATCTGGCTGCCTGCTATCCTTTGTCCTTAGTCTGTCACATGGCAAGGCACATGGTGGCATCTGCTGGTCCCTCTCTTCTTTTCTGGGTTTCACTGATGTCAGCTTCTTGTTTCTATGGCTTTCTCTCTCTTTGTCTGAATTTCATTCTCTTATAAAGACTCCAGTAATAGGATTAAGACACCATCCTGATGGAGGTGGGCCACACCTTAACTGAAATAGCCCCATCCAAAGGTCCTACTTTCAGTGGGTTCATGCCCACAGGAATGGATTAAATTCAAGAAAATGTGTGTGTGTGTGTGTGTGTGTTACTTGTGTTTCCATGTGTTAGCTGTACTGGCTGGACTAAGAACTGCCTAATGGCAGAATCTGCATCCTGAGCATATGTTTATGCATCTCACCACTTAACACCGTTCAAATGCCTAATTTATGTCCCACACTTAGCTAGATTTTGGTAAATGAAGCCCACAGGCTTGCCTTTGATGTAGTTGGGTAGCCATTTCTTGTATTTCCAGCATGAATTCCCTTCTCTTGTAGACATATTTGCAGTGCCTTGTCTAACCAGATCCTGCTCCATGACGGCCCTTCCAAGAACAGGGAAAATATTTCCTGGGAGGCCTAGAAGCTTTCTATTGCCTATCTAAGATTATTCAAGCCTTAACAGAGCTGGCCATTTCAGAGAATGAGGACTGTAAATCTCCACTGATTCAAACCTCTCAAACTACTATTCCTAGAGAACATGGTTGAGGGAACTCTGTTCTAAAGAAAAAAGAAATCCACCTCTAACATTTATAGGGGGCTTCCATGTTTACAAATCATAGTTGAGTCCCACATATATAGTTCACTGAGGCAAGATGGGAATATTCTCATTCCAGAGAGGAAAAACTTGAGGCTCAAAATTTCACAGTTGGCATGATGATTAGTTTTATGTGTCAACTTGACTGGGCTATAGTACCCTGTTAATTCATCAAACACTAATGTAGGTGTTGTTGTGAAGGTATTTTGTAGCTGTAGTTAACACCTACAATCAGTTTATTTTAAGTGAGGGAAATTACCCTTGATAAAATGGTTGGGCCTAATCCAATCAGTTGAAAGGCCATAAAAGCAAAAAAAACACTGTTTCCCAGAGAAGGTAAAATTCTTTGTCAAGAAAGCAGATCAACATTTGCCTGTATTTACATCTTGACAGCTTACCCTACAGATTTCTTACTTGCTGGCCACTACAATTGCATAAGACAATTCCTTAAAATAAATCTCTTAATATATATCATGAACCTCCTACTGGTTCTGTTTCTCTGGAGAACCTGACTGACACTCTTGGCCATGAAGTAAATCCTTCCATTTGAATTCCAAGACAGCTACTAGGATACAACTTTGTACACAGTGTCAGTGTCATTTACCTCAAACTATTCCCTTCCCCTTTAGCCTGAGTTCTGCCTGCTGGATAAACAAGCAGACAGGCGGGCACAGAGCGAGCAGTGTTTCCATTCTGTGCAACCTACCTGTTATCTTTGTGGAAGATAGTTTGGATTTAAGGGTCATACAAAATGCTGAGCAGATAAAAGATGTTCTGAGATCCAAGAGAAGACTCTGGAAAGGTAAATTCCAGTTATTCAGTGGCTCTTAGCAATTTTCTGTGCACTAAAATGGTACCAAGATAATATTTGATGGCACAGGTTACATTTTTAAAACAACTGAGGGTAGGACGAGCTGGAGAAAGTCAAGGCGTTAGGAGACAAGTTCACTTACTATTTTCTCTAAGAGATATACTTGGACCCAGTTTATCTTGCCTTTTGTTCAGGATTTTGGCTGGGTTCAGCTGAAAATGACAGGGAAAACACTCAGGCCAAACCCACTGATTTAAAAAGTGAGATACTAGGGACCAGAGAGAATAGCTTTATATCTAAGGTCACGGTATAGTTGTCCAAAAGAACTTTTGTGGATGTGTTACTAACACACACACACACACATTCACATGCACACAGACAACAATACTGAGAGGTAGGTGACACGTGGTGCCCTATTATGTCAAAATGCTTTTATAAGGACTTCCAAGGATAGGTTCCCTCCCCCATTACATTAAACAGGGCTGGTTCTATGGATTCTACTGTTAGAACTTTAGGATGCTTGCCAGATCCTGCCAAGTCTTGCTGCTTGCCAGGTAGGTTACTTTAATTTGGAAAGGTTGTCATGCAAATTGTGAAGAATGGTAAATAGAGGCCTTATGCAAAATGAATGAATGAATTTAAAAAAAACAGGCCAACTGTGCTATAATAAACGTACTACGATTTCCAGACTCCCTGAAGTCTAGGGGTTCTGACATCCCACAGAAAACATTCAGGTTTCTTGGGTATAGTCCTGTTCTCTATCCTTTTAACATGAAGACAATAGATAGTGTGTTATAGTGTGGTTGTTTTAACTTCTATTTATTATTTACATAGTTTTGAATCAGCAGAACCCATTAATCAACTAAATCGTATGGAAGCGATAAAAGTGGAGCATTTGGTTGAAGTTGTGAGGGGTGGTAGGGAAGCCCATCCACTTGGCCCCTTATTTATTCATGGCAGTCTCAAAGGTGGAGCTTCTGGTGCAGTGGTGCTCAAAGTGGGTTCCCAGACCAGCCCCATCACTGTCACCTGGAGATTTCTTAGAAAGTTTGGACCTATCACATCAGAAACTCTGAGATTATATCTAGCATTCTGGGTTGTGCATGCTTTCCAGGTAATTCTAATGCATGTTTGAGTTTGAGAACTGCTGTTCTAATGCTTTAAAGAACACAGTTTAATTGCCGGTGATGCAGTAGACAAAATCTTGGCCTGGGAGACAGAAGATCAGAAATATAATCCTGGCCTTAATTAATCAGTCAAAGAACTCCAGTAAGCCATTGAATCTGCTTGGGGCTCAGTTTTTATGTAAAATGCAGGCAGTGCTATCTACCATATCTTCTTTGTGGGGAGTGTGAGAATAATAACTCTGAAATGGTAAAATTACATGCAAGAAATGTCACAGATACTATGTGGCAAAAAAGATCAATGTGAACCAGACTCATTTACAAATAGGAATAGCATATAGTCAATTCAAATTGATTTATTAAATCAATATCAATTCAAATTAATAATTGTAACATGCATTTTAAAATAAAAGTCATAATATTAAAAACATAATTCAAACCATAAATATGATCAAAATTCCAGGTGTTGTAAATATCTAGGCATAAGAGTGTTCAGTTTTCCTTTGTACACCTCAAATATTTATTGAGCAAATGCAATGTACCAGTTAAAAATAAAGCTAACATTAACTGATCATTTAGATGGCTAGCTGCAGTCAGTATGTGCATTGTTCCTTTAACTCTCATGAAAACCCTGTTTGTTAATTATGATTATTATTTATTTTGACAGATAAGGAAACCAAAGCTGATATTGATTTCAAGATATACCCTAAGTGGTGAGGGTGAAGGCCTGAATAAAACTTTAACCTGATTGTATGAAACCTTTTTTTTTTAAACTACTACATTTTAAAGTGTAGAGCCTAATTTGGGGAAAAATAACTTTTAATTTTCTTAGTTTATAATTATTAGACTAGGTGGGCGAGAACTTCTGATATTAAAAAAATAGAAAGTTACTGAAATTTTATTTTTAAACTATTATGGTATGGAGAGGCCTTTGTAAGTAGTAGTTTGAGGAAACCGCAAACCAAGGGGAAAAAAAAGATAGACTGATAATGTAAACATTTCAACTTCAGAATGATGGCAGATGTCTTAAACAAAGAAAAGACTGAAAGATAAAATATATTTATGTGTAAGTATATCTGATAAAGGATTAAGACTTATAATAAAAAAGGGTCTCCTATAAATCAATGAGAAAAAATGATGACCAACTTTTAGACAGCATTAGCACATTTATAAAGGAAAATTGACAGAAGAAATGCAAGTGTCTTATAAAGGTATAGAATGAAGCTCATCCCCACTTATAATCTAAGATACTCATATTAAATAATAATATTAGAAAATTGGCTAAAATAAGAAATCCCTTATATTCAGTTTTGATTAGGATTGAGATGGATGTTTGAGATAATCAGGATAAATGATATTATCTATGAAAGTTTTAAATTTACATACTATTTGAACTATCAGTTGCCTTTTCTAGTACTGATTCTATATGGAAGTGTTACATAAACATTCACAAGTATATTTTCAAGGATCTTACTTGCAGTCATGTCTGTAGTAGCAAAATTTAGGACAAAAAAGTTGATTACTAGATTGTTAAAAAAGTTATTGTATATCACATTATCAAATGCTATATAGCCATCAAAACAAATGTATATAAATTTGATACAGAAAGGTATTCATAATATAACATTAAACCACAAAAAACAAATTGAGCCAAAAAAGGTTAACAAATGATATGAATATGTTGATCACATTCAAAAAAGTTTACACACACTCACATAAGACTCATACATTCTAAAAAAGAGAGTAAAAAAACACATGACATCTGTGGATTTGTTCTGGATATTGGAAGAATAAATCTTAATACTGTCCCATTCTCCTTTCAGAGAAAAGTAGAAAGATAGATCACTGCATAAGATTTTGCTTATGTTTTAGAAAATACGTCATCTTAAATTAGCTGCTGATGCTTTAAGCTCCTAAAGGGTAGAGGTCTGTTTGGTAAGGCACCTAATGTATGTTACTCTCTAATCTCCCACCATATACTAAAAGAGCTCTGGACAGAGCCAGTGATAATTTCCCACAGTGGGAAATGGCAGAAGGATGTTTAGTGATTGTATTTATCAATCCAGTTTTAAGTGTTTGTTTCCACTGTAGTTCACCATTAGGCTAAAACTTTAGTGCAAGTTCTTATTTATGTGACTGTGATATGCCAGTGATACTCTGAAAGAATAAAGAACTCAGGATAGGGTCTAAAACAAACAAAACACTCTGATAAAACAACAGTAGTCACTATGCCTGACATAATACATAACTCCAAGTGGTGCTATTTACAACCTACCATATGCCATAGATATAACTGAAGTTCTAAATTTGAGAATTCATTGGAAGAAGGAAACTGGAACAGCAGGTAACTAGAAGATATGTAATATTCTCAGATCTGTTAGGTAGAATCTTTACATGCATTTCACAATGAGCCTGTATTACCTTAGCAATTAAAAATTAAGGAGAATTAAAACTACATTATAAACCTGTGTAATAATAGTATCTAAAATTCCTATAATTTTGCAAATCTTATGACCCTGCTAATATGTCACTGATAAATGTTCTCAGATAAGGTAACCCAATCAGCTCCTGTTCTGCTGCTTAGCCCAGAGAAATGCCCTGGCTAATGCGTGATCTATTCTCTCATAGTCCCTCTCAATAATCTTGACTCACTGTGGGGTTCATCAGCAAATTCTGCACCAACATCCCAGCCACTTCTCTGCCCCTTCATTGGGTGCCTGAGTATTGCTGGGGAAATGCATCAAAAAGAGCAGAACTGTGTCACTATAAATTCGTAACTCCCAGCCCTGAATAGTGTCTGTTCGTTTCATTCTCCACAATTTCTCCCCTTCTTGAAAAGATGAACATGATTCCTACTCAGTGGGCAAGAGAAGAAAGAGGAGGTTGTTAGAAAGGATCAACCCTATTTTCCTTACTTCCACTGACTGATTCTTTCTGCTTCTCCTTTCGTTTTGCCTTCCATTCAAAAAAAATACCTCCATATATATGCTCACAAACTGATTTTATTTACCTCTGATTTTTTAAGATTAGGAAGTAAACAGTCCAGGTGTTTGAGCTCCCCTGTGTACTCCTTTCCAATCCCATTTCCTCTCTCCCGAACTTAATGCATAACAACATATAAAATATCTCTTAATTGCTGTTAAAATGAGTTTCATCCTCTCCTGCTTACTCAAGGATTTCACTTTTGTATTGCTTTCCTTTCTTTTGTGTCATCATGCCCCATCCTCTTCCCCTGGGATTATTTCATCAGCATATAAAACTCCCATCTTTAGAAAATATGCAAGATTCATAATCCCTTCAGCTACTTCCATAAGTATCTATTCCCCTTTATAACACTCCTTGAAAAATTTGAGAAAACTCACTATATGAACTTCTTCCCTTGGCTTTCTTGATATTTTCTCTACATTCCACAGATATCATTCTTATCCAAGATACCAATTACCTGCACAATGCCAAATTAAATTTTCATTTTTCATACTTCTCATCACTTGATTTGCTGGCATTAGTTTTAATTGGTCATTGTCTTCTTGAAACCCTCGATTGGATTCCAGAATATCATAATTCCTGGGTTGACATAGATTTTGCTGGATTTTCTGTGTAGGCAATTGTATCACCTGAAAAAAAAAATGACAGTTTCTCTACAACAATGTGCACAAGATTGAGATTATATGTATTGCTTGAGAGTTTGCTAGAATCCACTCCTGAAATCACCTGAGTCTAGAAATATTACAACTTTATTTATTATGGTTTATGGTTTGTCTTAAGCCAATTTTCTATTCTCCTTAGAGCAATATTTCTTGATATGATTGCCCCTCTCTGTCCCAAATGCAGGCAAAAAAAAGTTATTTTTCTCAGAAGACGTTTTTGTTTGTTTTCCTCCTTCATTCAGACTTTCACTGAGCTGATGTTGAGGCAGAGTTCTCAATTTCATCTCCCTTCATGGTATTTTGGCTCAGGGACTTACCTTCTGTCCCCTGTGGTGACCATTCTAGCTCTGCTTTGCTGGTATTAGCCCAGTAGTTTTGGCTTTAGTTGTGCTTACCACTCTAGTTTCAATTCCAGCTTTGTTTTAGGCCTCTGTGGATTTTCCTTGACTTGTTTTGCAAGCTCAGCTATGTATGTGAAATAATGTTGTTATATTTGCATTTCTGTTTTGTAGCAAGAGCTATTTCTTTCCAAAGCATCTAACCTGTCATACTGAAAAAAGTAGAAACCCCATTTACTATGATTTTTTGAGAAATGTTCTTGTAATGATTTCAAGAATGTTGCCAAGCAGTGACCTTTTAACATCCTATTTATTCTTTTAATTGAAATATTTCTTTAAATTGTGAAATATATCACAGTTGTCAAGAGTGCAAAAATTGTATAATTACATTTAAAAAAAATTAAAAAAGTGAATTTGTGTACCTATCACCAGATTAATAAACATACCTTTCTTGTACCTCAGAAACCCCTGTATGCACTCAGCCATCAGAGCTTCATCCAAAACCCTCCCTCCAGCATGTAGCTGTTCTAACTCTTGTGTTAATAATTCCATCTTTTCTTTATAACTTTATCAAATTTATATGCATTCCTAAAACTGTATTGTTTAGTTATGATTGGTTTTTACCCTAATGTGATTCCTCACTGTGTTTGACCTTCTAGATTTTTTTTTTGTTAGTTTAACCACTAGCGAGACATTTCATCTCAGGTTGATATATGCAGTTATGATTCATATATGACATAATCTATCATTGTCTAAATTTATTTGTCAGTTCTTCATTAAAGAACATCAGAATTGCTTCCTCTTTTTTCAATTAGAAAAAAATTTGGTATGAGCTTTCTGAACTTATCTTCTGATACAAGACTTGTTCTACGTCCTGAAATATGTTTGAGTGGAATAGCTGGATCACAGCTTTCAGTTTTGCTAGAAAGTAGTAAACTGTTTTATAAAAGGGTTGTATGAATTTACTCTCCTCTCAACAGTGAATGGTAGTTCCTGATTTTCTAGGCACCTCAGCTAAGGTTTAGTTTCATCAGTCATTTTGGTTGTTGTCAATCTAGTGGGTGTGAAATGGTGTAATATTTTGGGTTTATTTTGCTTCACCATGTTTACTAATGAAGTTGAACATTCTTTCATATGTTTTCAGTCATTCATGTTTCTCATCTGTAATTGGATACTTACATTTTTTCCCATTTTTTTTTCCTTTTGGGGCTTTAGATATTTTCATCGTTATTACTGTTGATTGCAGAAGTTCTATGCATATTGAATACTAACCCCTTATTGGCTATATGTGCTGCAACTACCTTTTCCCAGACTGTGGCCTGTCATTTCACTTTCCTTACCATCTCTTTAAATAACAAAATTCTTACTTTCAATACAGTTGAATTTATTTCCGTTTACCATTAGTGAGATACTGTTAGAGCAAATTACCATTTTTCAATTATTTTGTTAATGAAACTCTGCAACTTTTAACATCTTGTTTATCACTTATTTCTTAAAACATGTTACTCTCTTTGCTTCAATGAAAATCTCTAGAATCTCCTACCTGTTGCTCTTTTCCTAAGTAGATCGTAAGAGAAAATGCTCTTCTAAGAGATCATATTCAACCACATATCATTTGAAAGTTGTTTGTTGTCCATTGTCTATCCTGAGTCCATTGCTCTTCTGACTCCTTAGAGTATTTCCAAGTAAACTTGACAGACTCTCTGAATTCATTTCCCACCTCTCAGCCAAGCCATCTCCTTTGAGCTCTCAGGATCAGAGAACCAACTTAAATAGATATTCCCTCTTAGAATATCACATAGTAACCTCAATAATATATGAGGCCAACATCACCCTCATACCAAAACAAGATAAAGATACCATAAGGAAAAAAAAAGGAAACAAAATAAAACTGTACACCAATATCCTTTATGAATACAGATGCAAAAATCCTTAACAAAATACTAGCAGATTGAATTCAATAGCACATTAAAATAATTATACACCATGATCAAGCAAGATTTATCTCATGTATGTAAGGGTTTTTCAAAATAAGAAAATCAATTAATGTTATATACTACATTAATAGAATGAAGGAAAAAGTCCACATGATCATCTCAATTGATTCAGAGAAAGCACACAAGTTTTAAATTTTGATGTGGTTCCCTTTTCCTATGTTTTCTTTTGTTGCTTGTGCTGTGAGGGTAAAGTATAAGAAACCAGTGCCCACCACAGACCCTTGAAGATGCTTCCCTACATTTTAATTCAGGAGTTTGATAGTTCTGGCTCTTATATTTGGGTCTTTGTGTTGATTTTTGTGTAAGCTCTGAGGTAGGGGTCCCCCTTCATTCTTTTGCAAATGGAAATCCAATTCTCCCAGCACCATTTGTTGAAAAGACTATTTTTCCCCAACTGAGTGGTCTTTGCCCCTTGTCAAAAATCAGTTGGCCATGAATGTGAGGGTTGATTTCTGAGCTCTCAATTCAATTTCATTGTCTATTTGTCAGACCTTGTGCCAGTTCCATGTTGTTTTGATTACCATGACTTTTTAATATGCTTTAAGATCTTCGTTCTTCTTTTTCAAGATGGCATCGGCTATTCAGGGCCTCTTAATTGTCCATAAAATTTTAATAATTGGCTTTTCAAATTCTGCAAAAAGGATTATTGGAATTTGTATTGGGATTACACTGAATCTGTAAATCTCTTTGGGTAGAATTGACATCATAGCAAAATGTAGTCTTTCAATACATGAACACAGAATGTCCTGCCATTTATTTATATCTTCTTTGATTTCTTTTACCAATTGAAAAACAAAACTACACACAACAAAATTTAAAAATAAGCAAAAGGCTGAAGAGAAATTTCTCCAAAGAAGGTATAAAAATGGCCAATATAAACATGAGATGATGCTCAGCATCATTGCCATTAAGGAAATGGAAATCAAAACCACAATAAGATACCATTTCACATCCACAATTTAAACAACAACAACAACAACAACAACTTAAAATGACAAAGTTTGGAGAGGATATGGAGAGGTAGGACCACCCATTCATTGTTGGAGGGGATATAAAATTGTACAGTTGCTATGGAAAGCTTTTTGACGGTTCCTCAGTAAATTTAGAATTACCATATGACCTGACAAACCCATTTCTAAATATGTTCCCAAAATAATTGAAAGCAGGGACTTGAACAGATATTTTCACACTGATGTTCATAGTGGCATTACTCACAATTGCTAAAAGATGAAAGCAACCCAAGTGTCCACAAACCCATGATGGAAAAAACATGTCGTATATATATATACAATGGAATATTATTCAGCTGTAAGAAGGAATGAAGTTCTGATACTGTGACAACATGAATGAACCTTGAAAATATCATGTTGAGTGAAATAAGCAAGGCATAAAGGGACAGATATTGTATATCTCACTTTTCTGAAATAGGCTATGTAAATTCGTAGTCAGAAATTAGAATACAGGTTATTCTAATAATAGAATGTGGGTTTAGGGTATGAGGAGTACTTCTTTCATTTGTACAGAATTTCTGTGTGGGGTCATGGAAACATTTTTGGTAATGGGTGGTGGTGATGGTAGCACAATCTTATGGATGTAGTTGAGTCCACTGAATCATATATTTCAAAATGTTTAAAACAGAATATTTTAGGTTTAATATTTGTAACCAGAATAAATATTTTGAAAATGGAACTGCACAACATAAACAGTGAAACCTTATATAAACTATAGAGTATAGTTAATAGTATGATTTGTAATAATATTGTTTCATCCATTATAAAAAATACTACACTAAGTCAAAATGTTAATAATTGGGAAGACTGTGTTCTAGTTTGCTAATGCTTCTGGAATGCAAAACACCAGAAATGGATTGGCTTTTGTAAAAGGGGTTTTTTTTGGTTACAGTTACAGTCTTAAAGCCACAAAGTGTCCAAGGCCATAAAGTGTCCCTGTACTTTCTGCATGATTTTTCTGTAATCTCACAACTTCTCCAATAAAATAAAACAGGGTAATGTTCTCCCCTAAATTAAAGAGATACCCTCAACAAAAGAAATGAGTCGTCCTCTAACAAGTCAGAAAAATAATTTCCTTGGGTCCCCATCACCTACAGCTATATTCTTAGCTCCTCAGCATGGCATGTGAGATGTCTCCTCCTTCATCTTTGGCTTCCACCAACTGGCTGCCACTCCATCTCCAACATCAATTCTTGCTACATCCACCCCCCTTTTTTTTTCCTTTACACAAATTTTTATGGCCGCTTTATTTGTAATAGCCAAAATCTGACTCTTCCAGTTGTTCTATCAGTGGGTGAATGAATAAACAAATTGTGGTACATGCTTACCATAGAATACTAATACTACTCAGCAATAAAGAGGAAGGAGCTATCAATGCGTGCAATAGCCTGATCAATCTCCAGAGAGTTATGCTGAGTAAAAACAGACAATCCCAAAAGTTTACATACATACTGTATGATACTATTTGTATAGCATTCTCTCTTTTTTTTTGGTAAAAGCTTTATTGAGATATAATTCATGTACAATACCATTCTCATTTAAAATGTACAATTCAGTGGGGTTTTTTTTATTATATTTTAAGAGAATGAGAACATATAAGATTCTTGAAATGAAAAAATTCTAGAAATAGAGATTAGTGATTATCAGGGGCTAAGGAGGAGGCAAGGCAGAAGGGAAGTGGGGTAACTAACAAAGAACAACATAAGGGATCTGTGTGGAGATGGAAATGTTCTGTACCTTCACCGTATCAATGTCAATATCCTGGTTGTGGTATCAAACTATAGTTTTAAGATGTTACTATTGTTGGAAATCAGTGAACATGACATCTTTCTGTATAGTTTCTTTGAACTGTAGCTACATCCACCCTTATACTTCAAGATCTAGCAGCATAGTGCTGGTTTGGATGTATTATGTCCCCCAAAATGCCATGTTCTTTAATGCAGTCTTGAGAGTGTTGACTTATTTAGTCTTGATTAGGTTGGAAACTTTGGATTTGGTCGTTTCCATGGAGATGTGACTTAATCAACTGTGGGCAAGACCTTTGACTGGATAATTTCCATGGAGGTGTTACCCCACCCATTCAGGGTGGGTCTTAATTAAATCACTGGAGCCATATAAAAGAGCTGGCAAATAGAAGGAACTCAGTGCTACAGCCAAGAGAGACATTTTAAAGATGGCCATTGAAAGCTGATGCTGACGTTTTGGAGAGCGCCATTTTGAAACACAACCTTGGAGCAAGCAGACACCAGCCGCATTTCTTCCCAGCTAATAGAGGTTTTCTGGATGCCAATGGCCTTTCTCCAGTGAAGGTACCTGTGCCAGTTTGAATGTATTATGACCCCCATTATGCCATTATCTTTGATGCAATCTCATGTGGGCAGACATATTGGTGTTGATTAGATTGCAATTTTTTGAGTGTTTCCATGGAGATGCGACCCACCCAACTGTAGGTGATGACTCTGATTAGATAATTTCCATGGAGGTGTGCCTCCACGCATTCAGTGTAGGCCTTGATTAGTTTAGTAGAGCACTATATAAGCTCAGACAGAAGGAGCAAGCTTGCTACAGCCAAGAGGGACACTTTGAAGAATGCACCGAAGCTGAGAGAGGAGCTGCAGATGAGACAGTTTGAAGATGGCCGTTGAAAGCAGACTCTTGCTACAGAGAACCTAAGAGAGCACAAATGCCCCAAGAGCAACTGCGAGTGACATTCTGAAGAGGAGCTGTGGCCTAGAGAGGAACATCCTAGGAGAAAGCCATTTTGAAACACCACCTGGGAGCAAGCAGACACTAGCCACATGCTTTCCCAGCTAACAGAGGTTTTCTGGATGCCGTTGGCCACCCAACAGTGAAGGTACCTGATTGTTGATGCATTACCTTGAACACTTTATGGCCTTAAGACTGTAACTTTGTAATGAAATAAACCCCCTTTATAAAAGCCAGTCCATTTCTGGTGTTTTTCAAAATAGCAGCATTAGCAAACAGGAACAAGCACTTACCTGCCCATAATTTGTAGCATTATTTATACTGGATCTTGACTTCATTTTTCCAGCTATCCCAACTTTCCTTCCTGGTGTGTACCCAAATTTATCCACTTATCTAACTCAGATATTATTTAGGTCTCAATTTCAGCTTTATTTTTTCAGACGACTTTCTCTCTTCCCCTCCCTTCCCCTCCAACTGCCTTAGATGGCCTTCTCTTTTGCATTTGTAATGCTACATACCATTTTCTACCATTTCATTTCCTTTGGTTTATTTTAATTATCTCTTCACTTGCTGAACTCTTTAGGGTAGATAGGATCCCCAGAAACCAAGAATGCTATAGGTGTTCAACATGTTTAATAAGTGAATCTTGCTGTCTCTTAAACTTTTGACCTGCTAGTCCAATCTCAGTTACATTTTTTTTCCCTTGGATTTGAAAACAGGTTTTTCCTTCATAGTATTGATTCCTTTTCTTTCTGGCTATGAGTTCATCCTTAATCTAGCTCACCCTCAGCAGAATCCCACCTGATCAGCCATAGCCCCCAGGGCCCTACTGTGAATGAACTTGCCCTTAGCCTGACCCCACACTGGACAAAGAAAGAGGATCTGAAACCTCCCTCATCTCTTCCCCCTTGTCATCTCTTCCAGACCTTTCAGTTTAGGACTCTATATAGGATATAAAAAAATGAAAACTGCCTCTGATTTCTGTGTGAAAAGGCATATTTCTTTCCACAAACATTTATTAAATGTTACAGTCAATATTCCCTCTTGTATTTTACAATGTGATCAGCTGATTATGCCAGCCTAGCAACAGAAAACTGAACACAGGGAACAGGGTTTAGAATTATAATCAAATAAAAATTTTCAATATTAATCTGGCACATACCCATATTGCACATAACAGTTATTATGCATATGGTAATATGCTACTAATAGTAAACAGTTCTCCCAAATAAATGTCAGCGATATTACTTTCTCACAGTGAAAACAAGTATTAGTGATTCTCTTTGTTAATTCTCCAGTGTCTAGAAGCAGCAATAAATGGTGGTTTTCCATGATAAAATCTGCAGCTTAATCCTCATTTTTTTTGCATGTACATACACTGTTTTTTACCTAAATCTCAGGTCTAATATCTTGTCCTTTAAATCCCTAGGCTTTTATGCTTCTAAGTTGAATGTGTCCTTCCCATCTGAAAATTCTACAGTGGAATAGCCATCTCTCTACTTTCTGTTCAGATCCTTTGGAAGAAGAGCCTATGGATAGTTAACTCATAAAATGATAATTGGGCAATGCCGGATGGGAGTGAGAAAGAGTCTTTTCAGCCAAGAGGGGTACACAGAATATTTGTGTCTATTAAGTTTCATTGCGTGTAAACAACAACAATTACTAACTTTATGCCTGGGCCCAGAGTCTATAAACATACTCAGGTCTTGGAATTTAATGAAGAGTATAACCAAAGTGGTTTTAGATGAGTAAATTAAGTAAAACCTTTATTTGCTCTCTGCTGATATTCTTCCTTGGTGTTCTATCATATGTTAACCAAAACTATAGATTTCTACACATCAAACTATTACCTAAAACATGATTATATATCATCACACCTGTACTGTAACACCATCCTTTAACCTTGTCATCAGTTATACCTATGAAGTTGGTAAGGTCCATTTTGCTTCCAGAGGTTAATTGCTTTGACCTCCACTTAATCTTAAACTTCTCTTAGTTCCACTGAGGTGAGGTTTCCAATTTTTACTGTAACCCATTCCCAACAACATTTCTAAGCCACAAGAAACAACCTAGTTTTCAAGTGATTGCTAAACATTTTGTTGCTTCTCCATGAATTTATTCCTCATGAGAAGGAAAAAGGGTCTTTTTTTCTTTTAAAAAAAAAAGAAATGTGGAGAAGGAAAAGGTGGGAAGGGAGGAAACATAAAATTCCTGTCTTCCTAAGCATTTCAATAATTTTGTCCGCATTATGTCAATTTTTCTCTGGCCTTAGTGATCAGTTAGTATAGGTTAGTCATAAATTGACATTTCATTGGACAAACTAACAAAATGTTATAAAGGCAGCCAATGCCTCAACAGGCTTATTTAATGAAGAGTCTCCTGTGAAAACATATATATCAATGAATTGGGTCTGATAAAAATTATGCCCTTGCTTCCTTGATTAAGCATCCACTAAGTCAATCCTCCAATATATATTTTTTCTTTTTTAATGCAACTTTTCTGAGATATATTCACATACCATGCAATCATCCAAAGTGTACAATCAGTTGTTCACAGCATCATTATATAGTTTTGCATTCATCACCACAATAAATCTTTGAACAGTTGAAATACTCCAAAAAAATAAAAATAAAAGCAAGAAAGAACTGCCCAAAATTTCCATCCCCTCCATCCCACCCTATTTGTAACTTTCTTTTTACATTTAATGATATATTTTCAAGATATGGTGTGGATGCTCCGTGTTTAAATGTTGCAATTTAACCCTTGCCCTATCAACATAACTACTGTTTCCAGCTTTCCTCAGGGTCTCTAAGTACAAGCGCAACATGCTTTCTCCAGGGGATTTCTGCAGAAGTGGGCCTGCTGTGTCATCAAGTGGGAGCACTTTCTTTATTTTTTTAATTTAATTTTATTGAGATTCTTCACATACCATACAATTATCCAAAGATCTAAAGTGCACAATCAATTGCCCATGGTACCATGCTATAGCTGTGCATTCATCACCACAATTAATAATTTTTTCAATTTTTAGAACATTTTCATTACTTTGGAAAAGAAATAAAGATAAAAAAAGAAAACTCAAATCCTTCCATGCCCCTAACTACCCCCCTCCATTATTGACTCAGTGTTGGTATAGTACATTTGTTACTGTTGATGAGAGAATGTTAAAATACTACTGTTCTAGTTTGCTAATGCTGCAGAATGCAAAACACCGGAGATGGATAGGCTTTTATAAAATGGGGGTTTATTTCGCTACACAGTTACAGTCTTAAGGCCACAAAGCGTCCAAGGCAACACATCAGCAACCGGGCACCTTCACCGGAGGATGGCTAATGGCCTCCAGAAAACCTCTGTTAGCTAGGAAGGCAGCTGGCATCTGCTCCAAAGCTCCGGCCTCAAAACGGCTTTCTCCCAGGACGTTCCTTTCTAGCAAGCTTGCTTCTCTTCAAAACATCACTCCCAGCTGCACTCTCTTTTCTCTTTGAGTCAGCTCATTTATATAGCTCCACCGATCAAGGCCCACCCCAAATGGGCGGGGCCACGCCTCCATGGGAACATCTCATCAGAATCATCTCCCACAGCTGGGTGGGGCACATTCCAAGCAAATCCAACCAGCACCAAAACTTCTGCCCCACACAAGACCACAAAGATAATGGCATTTGGGGGACACAATACACTCAAACCGGCACAACTACTAACTGTAGTACATAGTTTACAATAGATATATTTTCTCCCTGTATACTCCTCTATTATTAACTTCTAGTTACAGTGTCATACATTTGCTCTAGTTCATGAAAGAGAGTTCTAACATTTGTATAGTTAACCACAGACATTGTCCATCACAAGATTTCCTGTTTTATACATTCCCATCTTTTAACCTCCAACTTTCCTTCCAGTTACATATGTGACTCTAAGCCTCCTCTTTCCACCACATTCACATACCATTCAGCATGGTTAGTTATTCTCACGATAATGTGCTACCATCACCCCTGTCTATTTCCAAACACTTAAGTTCAACCTAGTTGAACAGTCTGCTCATAATAAGCAACTGCTCCCCATTCTTTATCCTCATTCTATATCCTGGTAACTTGTATTTCATGTCTATGTGCTTACGTATTACAATTAGTTCATATCAGTGAGACCATGCAGTATTTGTCTTCATGTGTCTGCCTTATTTCACTCAATATAGTGCCCTCAAGATTTCTTCATCAACCCGTTTTTTCTTTTAAAATGGTTTTATTCCTCACCCACCATACTTTCTGTCCTGAGTAAACAATCGATGGTTCCCTGTATAGTCACATATTTATATATTCACCAAGATCACCACTATCTATATAAGGATGTATCCATTTCTTCCACAAAGAAGGAGGAAGAGTCAAAGAAGATAGAAAGACAAAAGAAAAAGAAAAAGAGAGAAAAAAACATGACATCTAAAAAGCAAAAAAGGGAAAGACAGAATTAAACTAAAGTAGAATAAAAGAATCAGACAACATCACCAATGCCAACAGTCCCATACCCCTCCCTTATGTCCCCCTTTTACAAGCATTTAGCTTGTTATATTGCCTTTGTTACATTAAAGGAAGCATAATACAAAGTTTCTGTTAACTTTAGTTTCTAATTTGCATTGATTGTATTTTTTCCCTAATACCACCTTATTTTTAACACCTTGCAAGATTGACATTCATTTGTTCTCCCTCATATAAAAACATGTTTGTACATTTTATCACAATTGTTGAGCACTCTAGGTTTCACTGAGTTATACAGTCCCAGTCTTTATCTTCCTCTTTCCTTCTGGTGTCCCACTTTCTCCTAACCTTCCTCTTTCAACCACGTTCACAGTCATCTTTGTTCAGTGTACTTACATTGCTGTGCTACCATCACCCAAAATTGTGTTCTAAACCTCTCACTCCTGTCTTTTCCTATCTGTCTGTAGTGCTCCCTTTAGTATTTCCTGTAGAGCAGGTATCTTGTTCACAAACTCTCTCATTGTCTGTTTGTCAGAGAATATTTTAAACTCTCTCTCATATTTGAAGGACAGTTTTGCCAGATATAGGAGTTTTGGTTGGTGGTTTTTCTCTTTCAGTATCTTGAATATATCATACCACTTCCTTCTTGCCTCCATGGTTTCTACTGAGCAATCCACACATAATCTTATGAAGCGTCCTTTGAGTGTGATAGATCACTTTTCTCTTGCTGCTTTTGGGATTCTCTCTTTATCTTTGAAGTTTGATACTCTGATTATTAAGTGTCTTGGCGTAGGCCTATTCAGATCTATTCTGTTTGGAGTACTCTGTGCTTCTTGGATCTGTAATTTTATGTCTTTCATAAGAGATGGGAAATTTTCATTGATTATTTCCTCTATTATTTCTTCTGCCCCTTTTCTCTTCATGTGCTTCATGTTATCATTCAGTTCCCTGAGACGTTGCTCATATTTTTCCATTCTTTTCGCTATCTGTTCTTTTATGTGTAGGATTTCAGGTGTCTTGTTATCCAGTCCTGAGTATTTTCTTCTGTCTCTTGAGATCTGCTGTTGTATGTCTCCATTGTCTTTTTCATCTCTTGTGTTGTGCTTTTCATTTCCATAGATTCTGCCAGTTGTTTTTTCAAACTTTCAAATTCTACATCATGTTCACCCAGTGTTTTCTTTATAGCCTTCATCTCTTTTGCCATATCTTCCCTGAATTCGTTGATTTGGTTTTTATTTGATTTAGTATATTTCTTTGATAATCTTTAATAGATTTTTTCATTAAAGTGAAACAATATCTCAACTGTATCTTGATTGAGGTGTAAGTTTGTTCCTTTGATTGGGCCATATCTTCATTTTCCATAGTGTAGATTGTAGTTTTCTGTTGTCTAGGCATCTGGTTTCCTTTGTTACCCCAATCAGATTTTTCCAGATTAGAATGGGTTCAGATCTCAGGGTGGGGTTATATTCAGTTTGTAGTCTCCCTGCAGGTGTGTCTTAGAGATTGACAGACTTTCCTGTGAGGTCTCTAGCTGCTGTGATTTTCCTAACCTGCCCAGCAGGTGGCGCCTGTCAGCCTGTTGCTCCTGACTGGTGTAAAGCAATGTGGGCCCCTTTAATTTCTGTTTTGCCTGTTTTCGCCCAGGATCTGGGGTCTGGTTCTGAAGGGAAATCTGGTAGTAGAACTGGGCTCCACCTCCTTCCTCTTAGGGAAGATATACCCCCTAGAAAGTTATCATCTGCATTTGAATTGTTGTCTCTCTGACTCTATTATCTCCACTCCTGTCGAGGTCTGAGTGCTGCAAACTGAAAACAGCTGAGGCTTTCTCCACTGAAAATGGCCGAAGCACTCTCCATTGAGAGAGAGAAAAAGAGACAGAAAGCCCCCTTTTAGAGCCAGTACATGGCCCCCCAGTTTCACTCATCACTCAGATGTAACACCTGGTCTTCTGGGCTTCCCCTCATGGGACAAATGAGTCTTGGTCCTTTAAGGTCAGTCATCATTAAAAGCCTCTGTCTGCTTGTTAGGGGTTTGTAGCTTGTATTCAGCAGTCCACATTCGTTAATTAAAACCCTGGTTGGAGGTGGGCTGAGCTATATTTGCTTGCTTGGAGAGTGCTGCTTTATACCACAGCGAGGTTTTGCAGCTCAGCCTGCTGTGGGGGGAGGAGGCTCCCAGCGCAGTTCTGCAGCTTTTACTTACAGATTTTATGCTGCAGTCTCAGGCATTTCTCCCAATCCAGGTTGGTGTACAATGTGTGGACAGTCACAGTTGTCCCCAAGCAGTTATTCCAAATCATTTACTAGTTGTTCCTTGTTGTTTATTAGTTGTTCCAGGGGAATAACTAAATTCCACTTCTCTTTGTACTGCCATCTTGCCCCTTCCCCACCACTATTTTTTAATACAAATTAGCTAATTACTGTATTTCTTCCTGGGTATAGCTTTTATTTTGATTTCTCTCTGTAGGCCACTTTTTAAATGCAATTTTATTGAGATATAGTCACATAGCATAGAAACAATTTCAAGTACACTATCACTGGTTCACAGTATCATCACATAATTGTGCATAAAGTCCCATGAATTTAGAACATTTTTATTACTCCAGAAAAGAAATAAGAATAAAAAAGAAAATGCTAATCCTCCCATACTCCTCATCTCCCTATATTATTGACCCAGAGTATTGGTGTGGTAAATTTTTACTGGTGATGAAAGAGTATTAAAATATCACTGTTAACTATAGTCCATAGTTTGCAATGGGTATATTTTTTTCCCCATATACCCCTCTATTATTAACTCCTTACAATAGTGTCACATATCTACTCTAGTTCATGAAAGAACTTTTTTTATATTTGTATAATTAATCATAGATATTGTTCACCACAAGATTCACTATGTTATACATTCCCATATTTTAACCTCAAACTTTCCTTTTTTTGACATAACTCTAAACTTCCCCTTTCCCCACACACACACACACACACACACACACCATTCAGCACTATAATGTGCTACCTTCACCTCTGTCCATTAACAAACATGTAAGTTCATCCTAATTAAACATTGTGCACATATTAAGCAACTGTTCCCCATTCTTCAGCCTCATTATATATCCTGGTAACCTACATTCTATATTTTATTTCTATAAGTTTACATATTATAATTAGTTCATATCAATGAGTTCATAAAATATTTGTCCTTTTGTGTCTGACTTATTTCACTTAACATAATGTCCTCAGGGTTCATCCATATTGTCACATGCTTCAGGACTTCATCACTTCTTATTGCTGATTAATATTCCATCATATGTGTATACCAGATTTTGTTTATTCATTCATCTGTAGATGGATATAGGTTGTTTCCATACTTTTGCAATTGTAAATAATGCTACTGTGAACACTGGTATGCAGATGATTGTTCATATACCTGCTTTGAGATCTTTTGAGTATATTCTGAGTATGCTTAGCTTCTTGAGGAATTGCCATGCCATCATCCACAGCAGCTGTACCATTTTACATTCTGACCAGCAGCGAATAAGTGTTTCAATTTCTCCACATCCTCTCCAAAGCTTGTAGTTGCCTTTTTGTTTAATAGCAGCCAATCTAGTAGGTATGAGATGATATCTCATTGTGGTCTTGATTTGCATTTCCCTTATAGCATGTGTCTCTTAGCCATCTGTATTTCCTCTTTGGAGAAATAGCTATTCCTTTTCTTTTCTTTGACCATGTTTAAAAATTTTTTAAATTGGATTGTTTGTCTTTTTACTGTTGAGGTGTGGAATTTCTTTACATACACTGGATATCAATCTCTTATCAGATATGTGGTGTCCAAATATTTTCTCCCATTGCATAGGCTGCCTTTTCACCCTTTTGACAAAGCCCTTTGAAGCACTGAAGTATTCAATTTTGAGGAGTTTGCATTTATCTATTTTTTCTTTCATTGCTTGTGCTTTATGTATAAAGTCTAAGAAACTACCACTTTTCACTAGATCTTTTTTTAATTCAGTTTTATTGAGATATATTCACATACCATACAATCTTCCACAGTGTATTATCACCAATTTTTGAATATTTTTATTGCTCCACAAAAAAAGAATAAAAATAAGAGTAAAAAAGGAAAACTAAAACATCTCATCCACCCCCATCTCACCCTATTTTTTGTTTAATTTTTGTCCCCTTTTTTCTACTCATCTGCCCATACAGTGGAAAAAGGGAGTGTGAGCCGCAAGGTTTTCACAATCACAGAGTCACAATGTGTAAGCTACATAGTTATACATTCATCTGCAAGAATCAAGACTACTGGGTTGCAGTTCGACAGTTTCAGGTATTTCCTTCTAGCTATTCCAATACATTGAAAACTAAAAAGGGGTATTCATATAGCACATAAGAACACCCTCCAAAATGACGTCTTGACTTCATTTGAAATCTCTCAGCCACTGAAACTTTACTGCGTTTCATTTCTTTTCCCCCTTTTTGTCAAGATTTTCTCATTCCCACAGTGCTGGGTCCAGGCTCATCCATGGTAGTCATGTCCTGTGTTGCCAGGGAGATTTACACTCCTGGGATTCATGTCCCATGTAGGTGGGAGGGCAGCAAGTTTACCTGCCTAGTGGGCTTAGAGAGAGACAGGCCACATCTGAGCAACAAAAGAGGTTCTCTGGGGGAGACTCTTAGGCACAATTGTAAGTAGGCTTAGTCTCTCCTTTGCAGTAACAATCTTAATAAGGGCAAACCCCAAGATCAAGGGCTTGACCTACTAAATTGGTAGCCCTCAATGTTTGTGAGAATAGCAGTCATTCCCCAGGTGGGGAATTTTAATATTTCTGCATTTTCCCCCAGTTCCTCAGGGGGCCCTGCAAATACATTCTTATTCCCTTCTCAAACTACTTTGGGATGCATCAGGATTTCACACTAACCTGTACAAACCTACCAGCTCTCACTTCTTATTCAAAGTTCCGTGTAATTATGGTTTTTGAACAAACTGACTGTACAAGTTAAATTCTTTAGTGTGCTACAGAAAACAGATCCTGCACCAAATAAACATCTCTTCCCTTGGTCTCACATAGAAGTTGAAGTTTTAAAACACAGTTGATATTATCATTAGATCTTGTAGAGGTTTCCCTACATTTTCTTCTAGGAGTTTTATGGTAGTGGTTCTTATATTTAGGTCTTGGTACATTTTGAGTTAATTTTTGAAGATGGTGTGAGGTAGGGGTCCTCTTTCATTCTTTTGGGTATGGATATCCAGTTCTCCCAACACCATTTATTGAAGAGACTGTTCTGTCCCAGTTGAGTGGGTTTGGAAGCTTTACCAAAAATAAATTTATTATAGATGTGAGGGTCTATTTCTGAGCTCTCAGTTTGATTCCATTGATCAATATGTCTATCTTTATGCCAGTACCATGCTGTTTTGACCCCTAAGGCTTTATAATATGCTTTAAAGTCAGGAAGTGAGTTACTTCCCACTTCATTTTTTTCAATATGTTTTTGGGTATTTGATGCCCCTTATCTTTCCAAAGAATATTGATAATTAGGTTCTCCATTTCTGCAAAATAGCATGTTGGAATTTTGATTGGTATTGCACTGAATCTGTTGGTCATTTTGGGTAGAATTGAAATCTTAATGACATTTAGCCTTCTGATCTATGAACAGGGAATACCTTTCCATTTATTCAGGTCTTCTTTGATTTCTTTTAGCAATATTTTCTGTGTACAAGTCCTTTACATCCTTGGATAGGTTTATTCCTAGATATTCAGTTCTTTTAGGTACTGAAATGACATATTTTTCTTGATTACCTCTTCAGATAGCTCATTACTAGAGTATTAATTCACCATGGATTTTTGCATGTTGTTATTGTATCCCACCACTTTCCTGAACTCGCTTATTAGCTCAAGCAGCTTTGCTGTCATTTTTTTCCTGGAGTTTCTATGTATAGGATTATGTCGTCTGCAAATAACAACAGTTTTACTTCTTCCTTTCCAATCTGTACACCTTTTATATATTTTTCTTGCCTAATTGCTCTAGGTAGATATTTTAGAACAATGTTGAATAGCAGTGGTGACAGTGGGCATCCCTGTTCCAGATCTTAGAGGGAAAGCTTTCAGTCTCTCCCCATTGAATGTAATGTGATGTTATTTTTGCATGTTGTACTAGAGTATTAATTCACCATGGATTTTTGCATGTTGTTATTGTATCCCACCACATTCCTGAACTCGCTTATTAGCTCAAGCAGCTTTGCTGTCATTTTTTTCCTGGAGTTTCTATGTTTAGGATTATGTTATCTGCAAATAACAACAGTTTTACTTCTTCCTTTCCAATCTGTACACCTTTTATTTATTTTTCTTGCCTAATTGCTCTAGGTAGATATTTTAGAACAATGTTGAATAGCAGTGGTGACAGTGGGAATCCCTGTTCCTGATCTTAGAGGGAAAGCTTTCAGTCTCTCCCCATTGAATGTAATGTGATGTTAGCTATGGGTTTTACATATATGTCCTTTATCATGTTGAGGAAGTTTCCTTCGATTCCTTCCTTTGAAGTGTTTTTATCATGAAAGGATGCTGAATTTTGTCAAATGCTTTTTCTGCATCAATTGAAATGATCATGTGTTTTTTCCTTTTTAATTTGTTAATGTGGTATATTACATTAATTGATTCTCTTGAGTTGAACCATCCTTGCATGCCTGGCATAAAACCCACTTGGTCATGGTGGGTTTCAGTATGCTGTTGGATTCTATTTGCAAGTATTTTGTTGAGGATTTTTGCATGCATATTCATTAGACAGATTGGTTTGAAGTTTTCTTTTCTTGTAGTATCTTTATCCAGCTTTGGTATTAGGATAGTGTTGGCTTTATAGAATTAGTTAGGTAGTTCCCTCTTATTTAATTTTTTGGAAGAGTTTGAGCAGGAATGGTATTAGTTCTTCTTGGAATGCTTGGTAAAACTCACCTTTGAAGCTGTCTGCTTCTGGGCTTTCTTTGTTGGTAGGTTTTTGATGACTGATTTGATCCTTTTACTTGTGATTGGTTTGTTGAGGTCTTTTATTTCTTCTCAAGCCAGTGTAGGTTGTTTGTGTGTTTGTAGGAAGTTGTCTGTTTCAGGTAAGTTGTCTAGCTTGTTTGCATGCAGTTGTTCATAGTAACCACTTAAATGATCCTTTTTATTTCTTCAGGGTCTGTGGTAATGCTGACCCTCTTGTTTCTGATTTTACTTATTTGCAACTTCTCTCTTTTCATCTTTTTCAGTCTAGCTAAAGATGTGTTGGTTTTATTGATCATCTCAAAGAACCAACATTTTGTTTTAATGATTTTCTCTACTGTTTTTACTCTCCATTTCATTAATTTCTACTCTAATCTTTGTTATTTCTTTCCTGCTGCTTGCTTTGGGATTAGTTTGCTGTTATTTCTACAATTTCTCCAGTTGTTCATTTAGGTTGTGAATTTTAGCTCTTTTTCTCCTTTTTAATGTAGGCATTTAAGGCTATAAATTTCCCTTTCAGCACTGCCTTTCCTCTATCCCATATATTTTGATACATTGTGTTTTCATTTTCATTTGTCTCAAGGTATTTACTGATTTCTCTTGCAATTCTTCTTTGACTCACTGATTGTTTAAGAATATGTTGTTTAGCATCCATATATTTGTGTATTTTCTGGTTCTCTGTTTGCTATTGATTTCCAGCTTTATTCCATTATGATCAGAGGAAGTACTTTGTATAATTTCATTCTTCTTAAATTTATTAAGACCTGTTTTGTGTCCCAGCATGTGGTCTATCTTTGAGAATGTTCCATGAACTCTTGAGAAGAATGTATATCCTGCTATTTTGGGATGCAGTGTTCTATATATATCTGTTAGGTCTAGTTCATTTATCATATTATTTAGGTTATCTGTTTCTTCATTGATCCTCTGTTTAGTTGTTCTTTCTATTGTAAAGAGTGGTGTGTTGAAGTCTACCACTATTTCAGTAGAGCTGTCTATTACTCCCTTCAATTTTGCCAGTGTTTGTTCATGTATTTTGAGGCAGCTTGTTTAGGAGCTTAGGTATTTATGCTTGTTATTTCTTCTTGTTGAACAGCCCCTTTTATTATGATATAGTGTCCTTCTTTATCTCTTGTAACATTTTTGCATTTAAAGTCTATTTTGTCTGATATTAGTATAGCTATCCCAGCTTTCTTTTGGTTACTACTTGCGTGGAATATTTTTTTCCATCCTTTCACTTTCAACTTATTTGCATCTTTGGGTCTAAATTGAGTCTTTTGTAAACAGCATATAGGGGGATCATATTTTTAATCTGTTTTGCCAATCTGTGTCTTTTCATTGGGAATTTTAAGCCATTAACATTCAAATTTATTACTGTAAAGGCAGATCTTGATTCAACTATCTTATCCTTTGGTTCTTATTTGTCAGATCTATTTTTATTTCTCTCTCTCTCTTTATCCTTTGTTACCCTTACTGATAATCTTCTATTCTGTACCCTACTCCAGACATCTCTCTCATGTCTTTTCTTCTCATTTGGCAGGACTCTCTTTAGTAGTTCTCATAGAGTTTTATTAACAAACTCTCTCAGCTTCTGTTTTTCTGTGAATATTTTAGACTTTTCCTCATTTTTGAAGGCCAGCTTTGCTGGACAGAGAATTCTTGGCTGATGTATCTGATGAGAGATCAGCACTTAGTCTTATTTGACTTCCCTTGTATGTAGCAAATCATTTTCTCTTGCTGCTTTAAGAATTTTATCCTTCTTTTCAGCATTTGACAATGTGATTACTATGTGTCTTGAAGGTGTCTATTCATATTTATTCCATTTGGAGTATATTGCCCTTCTTGCATTTGTATATTTATGTCTTTTATAAGGGTTGGGAAATTTTCAGCCATTATTTCTTTGAATTTTCTTTCTGGCTCTCTTCCCTTCTCTTCTCCTTCTGGGACCCAAGATGCATATATTTGTGCATTTGTGTTGTCAATCATTTCCCTGAGACCCTGTTCAAATTTTTCCCATTTTTTTCTCCATTTGTTCTTGTGTCTGTTCAAATTCGTTTGCTTTGTCTTCTAGCTCACTCATTCTTACTTCTCCCTCTCCAAATCTGCTGTTGTTGTGCTTCCAGGATGTTTTAAATTTCATCTACAATATGTTTTACGGTGTCTTTTAGAGTGCCATAAAAAAATCTTATTTTTCTATGTATTCTTTCAAATTCTTCTTTATGCTCATCTAGGGTCTTAATATCCTTTATCTCTTTATACACATTTTCCTTTCTTTCTTTGAATCAATTCAGATTTGTTTGCACATCTTTGATTAATTTTCCCAGATTCTGTATCTCTTCTGATTTCTCCAACTGGGCCATTTCTTCTTTAGTTGCAGTATGCCTTGTGCTCTTTTGCTGATATCTGGTCATCTGTTTATCTTGAAGGGTCTATTCTGAAGGTTGATTTCTCTCTCTGTTACAGGGTTTCATTGTTGCCTGGTTTGTATTAGGGCACTGCATTGACAGTTGGATTGTCAGTATTTCTCAACCAATACAGGGCCAGGTAGCTGTGCAGGGGGTATAGACCAACTCCAATGGGCCTGTTATAGGGTCTAAAGAGGCTCTAGAAAGTCCTGCAGTTCCCTATACTTTCTAGCCTGCCCAGCAGATGGTGCTGTTCAGTGATGTAATGGCCTTGGAATCTGTTTCCCTCCTGGATCCTAGGCAGCATCTGACTGGGCAGGGCTGAAACTGTGGGTTCCTGTATCCTCACATTGCTGACCCAAATCAGGCTCAATGGGGGGCTGTGTCCCCCACTTTACTGTGGCAGAGGACTCTCACAGCTGCCCCAATCTTCAGCCATCCCCCAGGCAAGGATCGGGCCTCCTACTGTTGTTTCCCTCAAGGGTGGGGGAAGCACCAGGACCCAGGGCTGGAATTACAGCCTTTGTCTGCATTTTTTCAGACTCTGCATCCCTCTCTGACCTGGACCTTGAGATGTCCTCTCCTGTCCCCCAGTTCCCAAAGAGTTGATTAGGGTAGTTCTGCCTGGCTATGTGCTGTTTTTAGGGAAGATTTTGTGGTTCTCCTTCCTAATCTTCTATTTTGGAAGCTCTTCCTTGCTGCCCTTTTGTATTCCTCTCTCTCCTGTGGCTTAAGTCCTGCTGTGGATCCCTGTGGGCTTGGGTCTCTGTGTCTGGATATAGGTGAGGTTCTGTCTCACTGCTGTGAGATGTTATAGTCTGTGTCCCTGGTGGGAGGAAGGAAGGGTCCCGGCTGCTGCCTCTGGGCACTTCCCCAGCTGGGTGGGACTGAGTGAGGGTGAGGGGAGAGGACTGGCCTGTCCGTGATAGTAGTTTCCTAGCTGATATTTTTCTCTTTCTTTGATTCAGCATTGTGGGATCCTTCTCCAGCCTATACTTTCCTCTAGAGTTCTGAACAAGTGAGAATTGCCCTTTTATTTGCTGAATCTCTGGGGAGAGGTTTTCAGTAGCTGTTTATGTTGCCATGTTGATGACATCATTCTGTAGGCCATTTTTAATCCAAAGTTTTGTTTCTGAGTGAACAGTAATGAAAGGAGGGGAAGTCAGCTCTTTTGGAAAGCATTTCTGAAGTCCACTGGGTCCCTTTAGAAGTCTTTATTCCAATCATTAGGATATAACTTTTTTTAAAAAATCAGGATATTAACTTTCATATAAGAGCTCTGACAATGTTGTGCATTCAACTGGAGTTGTAATTCTTTGCCCACCAAATGACTCTGTGACTTCGGTGTCCAGCAGAATCAGCCCTGCAGATATAGGAAAAAAATTATTTCAGCAATATCACATAGTTTCTCAATTTCAGTTACTGACTTTTGGCAAAGATTTTAAGATTTAAATTTATTTTCCTTTTCCTTAAGTTATTTAACACATTTAGAAACAATCACTCTACCCTTTTTTCTTTTCATTCTGTATGACTTTTAAATTGGTAGAATGGGCTCCAATGGTCTATTGCAATATGTTAAATATAAGATTTTAATTTGCAGCAGAGTATCTAATTGACTCAAATAGGTCATTCAGTATTCAGTAATCTCTTAATATATGAAATTATATGTGAAGGAAGGTTAGAACAAAATAGCTTCCATAGCTATATTATTATTAATAAAACTTAAATTTTAACATCTGGAACTAATGACCCATAACATAGTGGGTGGGGCATTATATTTTTTTCAAAAAAATATAGCTGAGTTTTAACTTAATAGAAAACTATACAAGTAGTTTAGAAAACTGCATTGAAGGATGCATATATGGAATGAAGATGAATGCTTGGAGATTATTTTATAGACAAATATTTGAAGATATTTGAAGATATTTGAAGCTCTGAGATGAAAAAAGACTCCTAGACAAAGTATATGTCAAAAAAGGCCAAGGAAGGGAGCCAGTAGATATCCATCTTTAGTGGAAAAGTAGGTAATGGGAGATAAATTAAAGAGCTAAATTAAGAAACAGTAGTCAGAGAAAGAGGAACACCAAAAAGTAAAATATGAGAGAGAAAAGATATCTTAAATGAGGGTATTAGATCCTATAGCCTATATTAAACTCAACAGTAAAACTTAAAATGATTATTATTAAAGTGAAAATGAAGAAAATATTTGCTATCACATGTATTATTTAGCATTATTCTAGAAGTGTGACAAACAGCAAAAATAGCTCTAAAGTTATGTCATGCCTGTGTGCATGCCCTTTGGTAATGTGGTTTTTAACCCCTCATGTTGAAAGATAGAGTGTGGAATCCATTTCTCCATTCCTGGAATTTGGGCTTGAGTATGTGCTTTGTTTTGGCCAGTGAGACTTTAGCACATGTGATACGAGCAGAGGCTTGGAAGTGCAAGTGCAGTGAGACATTGTCTCTTTTACTGCTCTTGAGAGCACTACAAACCCATGAGCATGTGGAAGATCCTGGGCCAGCCTGAGGAATAAGAAGAGATTCATGGTGAAGTTCATTGTGACAGTTCATGTGGAGCCAACAGCCACACATTCGATTGAGGCTCTTCTAATTGTTCAGCCAGCTGAGCCAGCCCACAAAATTGTAAAAAACAGTAAAGCAATTATTGTTGTAAGCCTCTAGATTTGGGTCATTATGAAGGAAAAATTGGTACATAAAGTAATAGCCAAGGCCATTAGAAAAGAAAATGAAGTAAATGTTGTATATATTGATAAGATAAAGATGCAATACTTGTAGATAATATGATTATAAATTTTAAAAACTCAAGAAAGCAAATTGAAAAACTGTTTGAAATTATCATAGTATCTCATAAATTGGCCAATTACTAAACAGTTGTGCAAAAAATAGTTTATATGTATATCTCACATAAAATTTTTAGGTGATATTATAGGGACATGACATAATTGTAATGAAAAGCAAATATAAAGTACCTAGAAATGCATTTAATATGAAATGAATAGGGCCTTCTAAAGATAATTATATAACTCTCCTAAATCATTTAAGAAAAGGCTTTTAAAAGTATACCATTTTTCTCATTGAAAGCCTTAATACTGAACTCTCCCAAAAGTAATACACTTATAGCAATTCTAAACCAAGAGTGATGGAATATTTTGAGAGTGAATTTGACAGAATGATTCCAAAAGTTAAATAAGACTTCATTCATGCTCTTAAGATGCCCATCAATTAGAATATGCAAAAACTGTACTGAATTAGAGTAAATTGTGATTTAGAGATGAAGAACTTTGGGGAAAAGCTGAGAGAGAATTATTATTAATAATAATTCTTATTTTGGTGACGCAGAATGTTTCACAATGAAGTGTTATTTGATCTGCTTTGTTTTTTCAGAATGAGAATGACTTTTCCAGATGAGAAATGGAAAGAGAAAATTTGAAATAAAATAGTCTGAATAAAAGCACATATATAAAAGAATATGTAGATGCCAATAGGGTACTTTATTCCTTGACATAACTGTCTTCTACAAAATTGCAACATTAATTTCCTGCACAGATTCTAACATGTTAACCTCACTGCTAGCTTGAAGTATCTGGAGTGCAAGAGCAGATGGGTGAGCCTTGTGGTGGAATAAAGAAAGTATCCAGTAATAAATAAAGGATCACAGTAATACTAGCACTGCTCCCATAAGTATGGGTATGAATGTCACATGAGGCACAGTATTTGTCTTCATTTGGATTTCCCCCCAAAAGCAATATTTGGGTGCAGATTATTTGAGAGGTGATCCTAAGAATTACACCTGAGCGGGCTGGAAAAGTGAGGCAGGAAAAGAGAAAAGTCACCAAAGATGGTATTAATGAGCACGTTATAGCTGACAATTGGGAGTCAATCTTCTTTGGACTCTCTGAAAAATCTTATAGAACGTCTCAGGATATTCTCACTAAATGACACGGAAGCTGGGGCATTTAGCCACTGATACGAGCCCCTGTGTTGTACTTGATTATGGTGGAGAAATATCCTAAGGTGACAGGAATCACCCTTAAGCAGAGAAGAAAGGAGAGACAGGGACAAGATGGGTGTAGTGGGCTGAAAAACGGCCTCCAAAAATGATATGTTCAAGTCCTAATCTCCAGAAGCTGTGAATACTACCTTCTTTGGAAAAAGGTAGTAGTTACGATTAAATTATAATTTGCAGTTATAGTTAAATTAAGGATTTTGAGGTTAGGAGATCATCCTGGATTATCTGGCTGGATTCTGAATCTGATGACAAGTGTCCTTATAAGAAACACAGAGAGGAGAAGATGTAGAGGGGAAGCTGATGTGAGGACGGAGGCAGTGGGTAAAGCATAGCAACCGCAAACCCAGGAATGCCACAACAGCCACCAGGATCAGTACCAGGCAAGGAATGGATTCTTCCTTGGAGCTCTTGAAGGGAGTGTGGCCCTGCCAAATTTGGGATTTCTAGCCTCCAGAACTGTGAGAGAATAATTTCTGTTGTTTTAAGTCCATAGGTTCAGGAAACTAACAGAGTGAGCTGTCTGCCTCCTCGAAACTCCGCTGCAACCATTAGTGAACTCAGACAGGCTACATGCTTTGGAGTAGGGCAACAGCAACTGTACAGTATGTGCAAATTCCCTAAAAAGTATCTCAAATGCTTTAGGTAGTCACTGTGGTTTTCTATATCTTTGTGGGTGTACATTAGCAGGAGGTTTTTTTTTTGCATCCTCTTTTTATACTTGAAAAGATATGCTGCTATCATGCAGTAGAGCATCGCTAACAGTGAATGTCATAGAAGCAGGGAGTAGGTGGGCATGACATGTGCCAACCAGAAGGTGGCAGAGAGCTGGCCACTTACCACTCAGATTTATTAGCTCTGTGCTCCTGGTGTCCTGAAACAATATAGAGAAGATCAAGAAATACCTGTCTCCAAAGGACATAGGTAATCTACTGACCCTACGATGCCCACTAGCATAGTGCATACAAAGCAGAGGCTCAAACTCATCTCATAGGAGTATCCTTTGACTGAGGCTTGAATGACTCAGAATCCCAGTTTGTGTTGCAACATTAAACAATAATTTTCCAGTTCTGCCTTTCCTCTCTTGTCTCCCTAACAACATATATTTCATGATAAAATGTCATCAAAGAGTGGGGAAATGATTCTGTTAATTTGCCCTTCACCCCTTCACCATCACTTCAGAGAAAATTGTCTGTCAAACTATTTTATCTTTCTATAGATTTTTGGCATATTGTACTCTATGGTGTCAACCATGAACATATATGATTTTCCAGATGGATCAAATAAATGTCTGTCATCATATTGGTACCAAGATATCACAGAGTAGTCCTCATGTCCAGTGTGAATAGGTCAGTTAAACTTCAAAAGGCAGAAAGCTTTCATGTTGATGATGGGAAATGTGGGCTAAAATTGTTCTAAGGCAAGAGAGAACGCAGGTTTTTGCCAGGTTGCTGCAGTTGAAGCTCATAATGCCAGCAGTCTATACTCGTAATAGCTAAAGCCCATCTTCCTTTCCGTAGTTTTCAAGGTCTTCTACGAGTTGACCAGGCCATCTGACCTTATCTCAGGCCACCTCCCTCCCAGCTCTGCTCTTCATACTCCAGTTGAATGGACCTTATTTAAAATTTTAAACTTAAATATACCAGGATCATTTCTAGGTTAGATCTGTTTTATCTGCCTGGTCTTCTCTTACCCAGGTTCTTCACATGCCTTAACACTTTGGTGTCAGCTCAGGTGTTTCCTCTCCAAAGATCCTTTCCCTCTGCCCTCTGGTGTTGCTCTCTAGCCAGCTGGGTAACCTATTGCATTGCCCCTTCTATTTTCTTCATATTCTTATCTCTAGGTAAAAATGCCTTAATTATTCATTCATTTGCTTTCTGCTTTCCCTTCTATTGTATACATTTCACATGAGCAAGAAACTTGTCTTCTCAATTAATATTTTACCCCTAAATGCTTAGAATTCTGCCTGACCATAGATAAAGCGGATCCCTAAAATCCCAGATCTAGTAAAGAAGCAGTAGGCATTCAAACCCCATTAACTTAGACTCTAGAACTCCAGTCTAGTAATACAGAAAGAACTGAAATGATGCTATAATGATGCCAAAAACTTCATGTCAAAGACAGGAGGAAAATGATCTTCATTCTCTCAACATCCTTAATCAGTAAGCCCAACAAACCTTTCCCAAGTTTCTTTTCTATGCTTGACACAAATGATAGCTACTCTTCTGATTACCATCAAGTGAAACGGAGAGCTCAGCGATTTTAGGGGGGAAAGTAAAGCCTGTGACAAGGACAATAATTACGCTGTACGCAGCTGAACCTTGATGGATCTTGACAAAAGAGTGATCACTGGCCAATTTCAATTTTAAAAATACAAGTTTTGTCTGTTCATGCATTCTGAAACTCTCCACTCTCCCTCCTTTTCTAGCTTCTGGAAACATATTACCTTCCCAAGGAGTGTTTGCTTCTTGGTGATGGCAGTGTCCCATGCCTGGTTGGAAAAGTAGATGAATTGGCTGGATTAGCTGGAGATGCCAAGAATAAAAACGTGTGAGCAGCATCTGTGAGTGGATGTGTTACAGGAGAGTGGAGGAAGAAAAGGGTGGGTTATGAGCGAAACTGGGCCAGAACATTCAGCTGCTTTGAACAGTTTTCTAGAACAGAGCTGTACATCAGCAGGTGCCCCACACACCTTCTTGATATTTGTCCCTGTGAAATTTCTCAAAAGAAAATAGGCATCTGTTTTTAATACAGAAAAAAATACTGCTGGGCTAATTTTGTCTTTCAGAGACAGAACTATAAGGGGGGCAATGTCCACTTACTCTTTTCACAGTCTTACCATGTGGAAAGAATTGACTCTGGCCAATGGTTTGGAGGGGTAGGGGTAGGGGTGTTTTGAGATAGGTAGCCTTGACCTTGAACAATGCTACCAAAACTTTGAGACTGCATCTGCTACATGTCACTGTCCTATCAGAGAAATCCTGACTCATGTATCACTGAAGCAAGTATAGACTGGTACAACCATTCGGAGTGTCATTTGGCAGTAGCTATCAAAGTGAAATGCATCATTTCTTTGACCAAGGGTTCATCCACTGGGAATTTAACCTGTGTATGTATTAACACAAATATGTTTAAGAATATGGCCATTGCAGCATTGTGTGTATTTGCAAAGAACTTAAAACCACACAAATGACAAATAATTAGCAGTCGGTTAAGTAATTCATGATAATTTTGTAAAATGTGAATAATAACCAGCCATTGAAAATAGGGCAGTATAAATGTGTATGTGCTGATGTGAGATGTCAGAGATATTCAAAATGAGAAAAGAAATTTGCAGTATGATCCTAAATTTGTCATGCAATCTTGGGAAGAACTTTTAATTTTTAAAAAAGCTGAAGTACATTTGATTGCTTAAGAGAATTAACAATAGGTCCAAATGAAAAATCCCTGCTCTTATTTATTATGGAACATGATACAGTTGCCCATATAAGAAGCCCCTAGTTTTATACAGAGAATCCATCCTTGTGACTTACGGTTTAAGATTCATATTTAAACTACTGTTCCTTTCCTTTGTACACAGCATATTAATTTGTATGATATGTTGCTCGTCTGGGCATTTTCAGTGGTCCTTCTTACCTAAATTTCAGCTATTCACCTATTCCTTTGAGTTGCCACCCAACATCCCACAAATTGTATTTCACATACTTGTGTAATTCATAGTTTAAGTAGATAAATCCATATTTTAAAATATCTGGCCCATTTTCCTGTTTTTTCGCTTTTGTGAGAGATCGTAACAGAGAAGTAGAAATGTTATTTTATTTATATTAATTAATTGTGCAATCCTCCACATATCTACTAGCATGGAGTTCTAGATTTCCCTCCAGAGTGCCTTTGTTTCTTTCTGTTCCTTAAGGCTTAAGAATATTTGGACCAATGTGATATAAGGAGGTCACTCAAGTGTCCTCCATAGGGGAGTTCATTTTCTTCACTCCTATCATTGTTTCCCAGCTGGCTTTTCTGTTTAAGACTGTGCAAACATGGTTCAGCAGTCAAAGCCTGTCTATGACAACTCTGCACACATGCTTATCTGGAGAGCAGACACAGCCCCAGGAATCCTTCACAGAAGCCAGTAACTCTTCTGAAGTAGTGAGTTGCAGTTATTATTGCTCAGCTCCTTTATTTTGAATTCACAAGTTCCACAGGCACACGATCCACAGAGGATTGTGCTCATACTAGTTCCAGAGTTTGCTGTCTCACAGAGCTAAAAACCAAAACTTGATCCATGGATGGTAAGGCAGCAAGGCAGCAAAGCATCAAGGAGTTATTGTTATACCTCTCTTCCCCAGAAAACCACAATGCTCATTCTCCAGCCAGCCATCCATCCAACCATCCATCTATCAGTCTGTCTATCTACCTATCTATCCATCTATTATTCATTATTATTTTTTAATACATCTTCTGTTCTGAAATCCGACACACCTACGTAATAGTGTTAACTTTCGAAGTATGATTCAACTAGTTAGAGAGCAAATTTCAAAGAATGCTATGAGTTACAATTCCACAATTTCAGTTATTTCCCCATTGTGAAATGTAACACATATACAGAAAGGTGATAACTTTCAAAGTACAATTTAAGAAGCAGCTATGTAGGTAATTTCAAAGAATGTTATGGGTTACAGCTCCTCAGTTTCAGTTATTTCCTTATTGTGAAATATAAGATAAATACAGAAAGATGATAACTTTCAAAGCACAATTCAATGAGTAGCTATAGAGCAAATCTTGAAGAATGCCATGGGTTACAGTTGCACCATTTCAGCCACTTCCCTCCAGCTATTCAAAAATTATTTATTTTTATTAGAGAAGATGTAGGTTTACAGAAAAATCACGCAGAAAATACAGGGTTCTCATGCTTCCTCGCACCACCCATCACAACCAAAGTTTCCTCTATTATCAATACTGCTTTAGTATGGTAACTTTGTTACAATCAATGAAACATTATTATTATAATTATACTATTAACTATAATCCACAGTTTACATTAGGGTTCACATTAGGGTTTGCTTGGTTTGGTACATTCCTGTCTCTTAATTTTCTTTTTCTAGTAACATATACAACATAAAATTTCCCCTTTTAACTAAATTCAAACATGCAATCTAGTTGTGTTAATTACACTCACAATGTTGTGCTACCAACACCATCCACTATCAGACTTTTCAGTCACCATGAACAAAAACTTTATACCAATTAAGCATTAACTTCTTATTCCTTACTCCCAGTTGGCCCCTGGTAATCTGCATTCTAGTTTCTGACTCGATGAATTTGCTTATTATAATAAATTTGTATCAGTGAGCTCATACAATATTTGTCCTTTTGTGCCTGGCTTATGTTACTCAACATTATGTCATCAATGTTTATCCATATTGTTGCAGGTATCAGAACTTTGTAGTTCTGGTTCTTATGTATAGGTCTTTGGTCTATTTTGGGTTGATTTTTGTATATGACTTGAGATAGAGGTCAACCTTCATTATTTTACATATGGACATCCAGTCTCTCCAGTACCAACTTTTAAAGAGACTATTCTTTGAGATTTGAGTGGACTTGGCAGACTTGTCAAAAATGAATTGGCAATAGATGTAAGGGTTATTTCAGAACTCGGAATTCAATTCCATTGGTCTATATGTCTGTCCTTGTGCCAGTATCACACTTTTTTCCATTCCTGTAATTTTGTAATTAATTTTAAAATCAGGACATATGATTCCTCCAATTTCATCCTTCTTTTTCAAAACAGTTTTGGTTATTGAGGGTTTCTTACTCTTCCAAATGAATTTAATGATTGGATTTTCAATTTCTGCAAAGAAAGTCATTGGAATTTCATAGGGATTATATTGAATCCTTGGATAGAATTAAAAATGTAACAGTATTTAGTCTTCCAGTCATTTAGGTCACCTTTGCCTTTCATCAGTATTCTGTAGTTTTCATGTACAAGTCCTTGACATGCTTGGTTAAATTTATTCCTAGATATTTAATTACTTCAGTTGCTAAGGAAAATGTAATTTTTTTCTTGATTTCCTCTTCAGATTGTTCATTACTAGTATGTAGAACAGTACTGATTTTTCAACATTGATCTTCTACTTTGCTGATTTTGGTTATTAGTTGCCTAGCTTGTTGAGGATTTCAGAATTTTACTCTATGTAGGATCATGTCATCTGCAAAATAGGTCAAGTGTTACTCTTACTTCCCAATGCGGATAGCAGATACCTGTTTTTCTCCTTCCTTCCTTCCTTCTTCCTTCCTCCTTCATTCCTCCTTGTTGCTTTTTTCTTTCTTTTTTCTTTTCTTTTTCTTTCTTCTTTTTCTTTCTTTTTCTTCTTTCTTTTTTTTCTTTCTGTCTTCTCGTCTCTCTCCCTCTCCCTCTTTTTTCTCTTCTCCCCTCCTCTCCCTCCCTCTCCTCTCTTTTCTTTTTTCCTAATTGTTCTGACTAGAATTTCCAGTACAACAGTGAATAACAGTGGTTACAATGGGCATCCTTGTCTTGTTTCAAATCTTAGAAGAACAGCTTTCAGTCTGAGTAAGATGTTAACTGTGGCTTTTTCATATGTGCCTTTTATTATGTTGAGAAAGTTTCCTTCTATGCCTAGTTTTCTAAGTGATTTTATCAAGACGGTGTACTGTATTATGTCAAATACCTTTTCTGCATCAATTTGGATAATTATGTCCATTTTTCCCTACATTCCTTTAAAGTTAAATTTCCTTATATTGAACTATCCTTGCATAACTGGGATAAATATCACTTGATCATGGTGTGTAATTCTTTTAATGTGCTGTTGGATTTGGTTTACTAGTATCTTGTTGGGGAATTTGCATTTATATTCATAAGGGACATTGGTCTATAAGTTGCTTTTTTGGGGGTATGTTTATTTGTAATATATAATACAATGAATTATCGTATTCAATAATTCTCCAATTCTGGAAGAGTTTGAGCAGGATTGGTGTTAATTCTTCTTAGAGTGATTTGCAAAATTCTCCAGTGAGGTCATTGGCTTCTGGTCTTCTCTTTGTTGGGAGGTTTTTGATTCCAGATTCAATCTCTTTACTTCTTACTTTTCTGTTGAGATCCATTTGTTCTTGAATCAGTATAGTAGTTTGTGTGTTTCTATGAATTTGTACATTTCCTCTTCGTTATCAAATTTATTGGTGTACAATTGTTCATAGTACCCTCTTATAATCTTTTTTATTAATTAATTTTGTAATTAATTTTAAAATCAATTAAAATTATTGATTGGGGTTGGTATTAATGAATCCCCTTTCATTTCTGGTTTTAGTTGTGTCCTCTTTTTTTTTCTTTTTCAGTCTAACAAAAAGTTTGTCAATTTCATTACTCTTTACTAAGAACCCACTTTATGTATCGATTCTCTCTATTGTTTTTTATTGTCCATTTCTTTTATCTTTACTCATCTCTTTGTTATTTAATTCTTTCTGCTCACTTTGAGTTTACTTTGCCCTTTTCCCACTCCTCTAGATGTGAGATTAGGTCCCTGATTTGAGATCTTTCTTATTTTTTAATGTAATCATTTGGAGCTATAAATCTCTTTCTCCACACTGCCTTTGTTTCATCGCACAAGTTTTGGTATGTTGTGTTTTCATTTTACTTGCTTCAAGATATTTCCTAATTTCTCTTGTGATTTCTTCTCTGATCCTTTGTTTCTTTAAGGGCATATTGTTTACTTGCTACATAATTGTGAATTATCCATTTCTCCCTTTGTTATTGATTTCTGACTTTATTCTATTATGGTCATGGAAGATACATAATATGATTTCAATATTTTTGAATTATTGAGACTTGTTTGTGACTTAATATATGGTCTATCCTGGAGAATGATCCAAGTACACTAGAAGAAAATGTGTATTCTGTTCCTGTTGGATTTTTTATACATTTGTGTTGGATCTATTTTTTTTTTATAGTATTATTTAAGTTTTCTATTTCCTTATTGATCCTCTGCCTAGATTTTATCTCCATTATTGAAAGTGGTGCATTGAAACCTCCTACAATTACTGTAGAGCCATCTATTTTCCCCATCAAATCTGTCAGTATTTGCTTTATATATTTTGGGGCTCTGCTGTTAAGTTTATACATCTTTATAGTTGATATGTCTTCTTGTTGAATTGTCCCCTTTTTCATAATATTGTGTTTTTCTTAGTTCCTTGTAAACAGACTTAAATTCTGTTTATCTGGTAATAGTTCTTTATCTGGATTTTATATTATCTCCTTAAGCATATTGAAAATCTTTCTTTCTTTTTTTTTAAGTCATTGTCCAGTATGTCCAAAACCTGGGCTTCTTGATTGACGGTTTCTAGATTTTATCTTCTTAATTTGGAAAAGCCATCATTTCCCATTTCTATGTCTGTCTTGTAATATTTTGTTGTACACTGTACAACTTATTATTTTAATGTGTTTTATCTGGGATTTAGTCTTGAGATGTCTGTTCCTTAAGTTTATATCCAGATAGTGATATGACAGAGATTTCCTTGAGTGACAGGAGCTAACAAGAACAAATAAACCAATGCAGATAAAGACCTTTCATAGTATTTACATATTGAATCTGTGTTGACGGTGCTCTCTTTCAGAATTTATTCATCTTACGGAGAGGATAAGCCTGAAGTGAATGTTCCCTGCTGGATCCTCTCCTTTTCTGAGCCTGCATCTTGTCCTGGTCATTTGCTTGCTCATGGCCTTAGGAATTACCCATTTATAGAAATTTAATAGCTCCCTCTACACTGTATGTCATATACTTTCTGCCTGAATGTGTGACTTAAAGCAGGCACTCCTCTAGCCCAGTCTTCTTTGACTTACTGTTTCTTTCTCTGCTTTAACTGCCCACTAGTTGATTCTGCCTTCAGGGCAAACCAAAGATCAGGACTGGTTCAGTTGCTAGCACATAGATTAACCCTGACATACAAGCCCCGACACTCTGCACACTGGGTTGTTCTGTTTCCTCTGGAACAGGGCCAGGAATGCACAGAGGGCGCACACTGCACCAGGGAGAGGCCAAGAAGGGCACCATGAGCTTCTTACACCACTTTTTAAAGCTGAATTTTCTTGATTTGGCACTTGAGCAGTTATAGCAACCACTGAACTGTTTTCTGGATTTCTGAAGAAGATGGTCCTATGAATTTTTGCTACTTGTTCAAAGACTCTGTGGGACAGTGGCACCTTATAGCATGTTATGAGGCCATCTTGATTGACCAGAAGCCATACATCAATCTTTGTAAAGGTGACTACTTTTTGTGATGATAAGGTGATTATCTATTCATGTTGATATAGTGAACTAGCCAGTACTTCTCTTGCCAAATAAGAATAAAAATAACGGTTTTAAATTCTAGCAGGCACTTCATCTGGTAAGGCATACTGCTATATGCAAAAGGAAAAAATTATAAAATTCATATACATAAGCATATATGTGGGATTATTTTTGCAAAGAAAGTTACTGGAAAGAGATACAAAAATTGGTATATAGTGATAGGGCTTGGAAGTGGGAATGAGAAGGTTGGAGTACTTTTATTTTCCATTTTTAGCACCAGTACTGTTTTACTTTCTACTATCATTATATTATATCACTTATATAATTGTAATTAAAAATGGAAGATTTTGTTTTCTTTTTAGCTTATTTTAAATAAAAAGAGCTAAAAGAGAAAGAATAGATCATCTCTCACTGAAATTTCTAGGCATGTGCACTTAATTCCTGACAGGATTGACTCTGGGCTTTCTGCTTGCAAAAAATCCGCTTGCTCAGAGATCTAACAAAGTTTCCTTGTATTTGATTTTACTGTCAAAAACCAATCATATTAAGTCTTGAATTCGTATGGCACTTTTAGTTTTGTAAAATGTGTTAAAAGATATAACACACACACACACACGCGCACACACTTACACTCACACCCATGCATTCCTAAATAGGCAAGGGATCCATTATTGCCTCTTTTTTTTGAATCTAGAGTATTTAACACCGTACTATAGGTAGCCTTTAAACATCCATTCACCATGAAGATGAAATAAGATGTGACTATATCAGGTAATAAGAAAATTAATTTAAGAAATTCACTATTGATATCTCCTGAGGCCATATATAATACAGGAGGAATTGCCGTGACTCAAAATTTTTGGAGTGCCACTTTTACGGGGAATCACATTCAGAGTCTGATGCACTTATTCAATATTTTAAACTAAATTAAAGCTCCATCTTTGTAGGTGGATTTATTATTTAACAATAGCAGTAATTTTGGCAATGCCTACTGTATAAATTGGTCAATCACAGTAAATCAAAGTAAATAATTTGAGATTACTTCCATGTGAATGACCTCTTTTCTTTTATGATTCAGTCATGATGATTCCAAAGTCCATGTGAAGAAATTAATGCTTCTGTCTTTAGGCTTCAGATGTGGTATGAGATATGCAGCTGGAATGCTTTATTTAAGGATGGCTAACTGAGTATCATTCTTTACTCTGACACATATCAATGTGGAGTTCTGGTGGAGGAGAGCCCTCTGCTTTCATGCATAAATCAGGAAACTGCAAGAAATTTGCATTGCCAGAAACTTTCTAAGCTGAATTCAGAACTTTCATATCATTAAATTGATCCACTGATAGTTGTTTTGATTAAAGCACCAGCTTAACTCATAACAGCATCTGTACTCACTGATATAACTCAAACAAGCATAATGAATGCCTATCTTTTAATTTTTTATGAAAAGACTTCATAATATATAATTAAGATGTTTTTTACATGTTCTGCTGATGCACCATCTGCAGGTATGACATTTAGCATCTGTACTTAAAAGTAACCACCTGTTAGAGTCTGGTAATCCTGACTACAAATCATTTCAGATAAATGGAAGTTGGTACCATTTGGATTCAGGGTTTCTCATGAATCCATAATCTTCTTGACATTTTTTATTTTATTGCAGGCTATCTATCAGGATTTTTTAAAAAGTTACATCCATTGAAAAGTCCAGGTACCTGCATTTGTTTTCAGGCAAGGAAAATCTTGTTAAAATGTGAGGCAAGAGAAGAGAATTTTTAGAGGCCATAAATTTATGCTTTTCCTCTTCTACCTCCTCTAGCGCAGTCAGATCATACCTACCTCCAAATCCTCGTAGCTCTTCAGGCCCTTGTTTTTGTCATCAGTTTCAAAACCACCTTTCAGAGTCTTCCCTCACTTTGAAGTATAAATAACTATGACATTCAAGGCAATTTGCATCAGTAGAGGGATCAAAATTTTATACTAAAGGGAAAAATCACTAATATTAGAGGAATTTTGAAAATGAACTGAGTTGGCAATTGTGGAGACATTTAGAGCCCTTGTGGGGAGATATGAATCATTCCAGAATTTTTAAACTGCAGAGTATAGGCAGTCAGCTATTCTGTCCCCTCTATGAATCATCTCACTTCTCAATTGATAGAAGTAGAAGTGGGTCTTGCAAGAGTCTATCCATCCCACACATACTGTGGGATTGAAGTACTATAGAGGTTAGTAACAGTAATATTAATCATTATCACTATCATCATCACCTAGTAGTGTTCTGTTTTGTTATGTTTTTTGCTGTGCACAAAGAAATTAGAACAGCACATGACACATGTAACCTCTCAAACATTTTAAGGATATTAAAGTTAAAAAGTAAAACAAATTCATTCCAGATATACATGCATATTGTACAAGAGACATAAAATAATATTTAAGATTATATGTTAAATTCCTCCAGAATTGCTTTTGCTGACCAGTACAGCACTATCAGATTTCCCTATTGTAGGAAATTCAATAGACAATTTCATCCAACATCAGAACACATGCCTGCCAAGTTCTTTGCTACTTTGTAACAAAGTTTGCCTTTTGGACAGTTTCCAGTAACTCATTCATCATTTTCTTTAATGCCTCAGCCCAATCACCTGTAACATCCATATTTCTACCACTAGTATATGCAAGGCAATCTGGGTATTACTATCAAATACCTCAAAATTCTTCCATCTTCTATACATTACTCAATTCTAAGCCACTTCCATATTTTTAGGTATTTGTTAGAACAGCACCCCACCTTCTCATACCAGAATCTGTATTAGGGCTCTCCAGAGAAACAGAACCCAAAATACATATGTATATGAATAGATGTATTTATATGTGTGTGTATTTGTAAAGAGATTTATTTTAAGGAATTGATTCCTGAGATTGTGGAGGATGGCAAGTCCAAAATCCATGGGGAGGCTGTTTGGTTGGAAATTCCATTAAGAGTGATGTCAAAATTTTGGGTCCAAATTATGTAGGGAGGCCAGCAGGCTGGAAATTCAGAGAGAAATAGTGTAGTCTTGAGGGAGAATTTCTTCCTTCACTGGAAACCACATTTGAGGCTCTTAAGACCTTCAAGTGGTTGGAGGAGGCCCACTGATTCTATCTTGGATAATCACTTTTACTTAAAGTGTACTGAGTGCAGATGCTAATCACACCTACAAAATAACTTCCCAGCAATGTCTGGGCACATGTTTGACCAAACAATGGAACATCATCCCCTGGGCAAATTCCCACATAAAAAGAACCATCACACAGGTGGAGGAAATGACCTGCTCTGTAGCATGCTTTGCAAGGTACTTAAAAGATCCATCAGACTTATACCAGCTAGCTCAGCATATAGGCCAGGAATGTATGTTTTGAAAAACCCTCCAGACCCTTGTATTATGCACATCTGGTTAAAAATGGATGGATTAGATAATAAGTTGCATTTAGAAAACAGGATCCTGCGGAACTAGGAAGGTATTCGATGAAGATAGAAAGCATCACCCTTGGGCTCTGTCAGAGATGAGGACTAGGTGAGTACTAAAGAAGTGGGGCATTTGTAGGTCAGGAGCTCTGTGGTTACACGGACAAGCTACTAGACTGGGGAACAGAAACGTTGCTGCCAATCTCTTGTGTCCTTATCCCAGTTATTTTACTTCCCTGAGCCTCATTAGTAAACCAAGGTGCCAGAGCCACGTGATCAAGGCTGGCCAGTGAGGGCTGAATTAAGCACATGAGCCTGGAAGCACTTAATGAGATGTTAGTGAAAGAATGAATGTAACTGAGCATTTAAAACAGAGTGACAAATTTTTCCTTCTAACTCAACAGACTGCCAGGCATTCTTCATTGAAAAACTTATTTATGCTCTCTGCTGCCACCTCATTTGCACCTGGCATTGCACCTCTTGAAGCAGCAGCCAGGGAACACAGAATATAATTGTAGGTTTTTGACTCTCTAGGGTCCAAATTTCTGTCAAAGCATTTTATACGGGTGGTAATTGGGCAGAAGTGGATGTTTACCAAAAGTCGTTTTCACAAAATGCATCATTTCCACTTGGCAGGGCACTTCTCTTTGTTCTCTCTATTATTACTACTGGTCCATGAGTTCATTCTAGCTCCAGTTAGTGCACGCAGGTGCATAGTAAACAGGCATTTTATAAATGTATCATCCAGGGCACCTGCTTCCCAAATCTTTGATTTGCTTGCAAAATCCTAGTGGAAAGTAAGTCGCTGAATTTTCCTGTGCTACAAACTGATGCAGAATGTGTCATGATATATTTTACAAAAGAAAGAGACCAGAAGAAATAGAGATTGTCTCCAAAGAGGAAGCTGTATTTAATTTAAAAAAAAATGTCTTTCTGCAAATATATCATTGACTATCATCCTTGACATGAAGCAATTGGAAATGCAGCTACTAAGGTGAGGGACTGGTACAGGATGGCCAGAGTTTCAGAGAAAAACACAAGGAAGTCCTGGGTAAGCCAGGACAAATTAGTCACCCTAGGCCAAGTTACTTTATGGCCCTCTTGTCTGGGATTATATATAGAGATTCTATTTGTAAAAGGAGAGAGCTGGGAATGTGGCTATGAATCTACTACCAAGCAAGTCGTGGGGGACATACCAGGAACTGAGGTACAGAACCCAAGTAAAGCAGCCTGGGCACCAGAAAACCAAGAGGAGAGAGCTATGGGCTGCTCAGAGATGCTAAGTTAGTTCTGTTTCTTAATTATGCAAATTAAATCTGAATAGTTCTTATCATACAGAGGTATGAAAGGCAAGATTTCAAACTGCCCTTTTATAGCCACTTCAATCCTTTTCTCTTGTCTACAGCTAACAAGTGTTTATAATTTGGTGCATGTCCTGCCAGATATTTCTCTATGCATTGCATATATTCCATATTAACAACAATAATAATGGTAACTTAACAAGTATTTAGTGCTTACTGTGTATGTATCAAACTGTGTATTATGAATGTTGCATCTCAATTTTCTCAATAATCTTATGTACAAGGTAAGATGATTATCCCCATTTTATAAGTAAAGAGACTGTAGTTCAGAGCTGTTAAGTAGACTGAGCAATGCCAAACTAGCAAAAAGTGAGAGTCATAGGATTCAAATTCAGTCAGTAGTTCTCCAGAAAATGCCTAGAATTGAAATTTTTGAATACTATTTTTATCTAGAGATCACTGAATAACTGAAAGCCTACATGCTTTGAATTTGATTTTTAAGTGATAGTTTCCCCTTTATAATTAAACAAGGTGTTGGTCAATCTGCATTAAAAGCTTAGTTACTCTGTTGTCACCTTATCTGCAACTGAAATTTTCTGTCATGACAAAGTTTCCAGGGAATACAGAATACAATTTTTCATTTGGCTTTATAATGCCAAATTGCCCTTCAAAATGTCATGACAAATTATCTCCTCAGTCATTGTAAGAGTAACCATTTTTCATTTTTGCATAGTTTTTTTTTTAATTCTGCTTATTTTTGTTTCATTTTTTTAAAAATTGAGATTGTCCACAAACCATACAATTATCCAAAGATCCAAAGTGTACAGTCAGTTGCCCATGGTACCATCATACACCTGTGCATCCATCACCACAATTATTTTTTTTTCAATTTTTAGAACATTGAAAAGAAATAAAGACAGTAAAAAGGAAACTCAAATCCTCCCATACTCCTAATCACCCCCCCTCCATTATTGACTCATAGTATTGGTATAGTACATTTGATATTGTTGATGAAAGAATGCTAAAATACTACTAACTGTAGTACATAGTTTGCAATACATGTATTTTCTCCCTACATACCCCATTATTATTAACTTCTAGTTATGCTGTCATACATTTGCTCTAGTTCATGAGAGAGATTTCTAATATTTGTACAGTTAATCATGGGCATAGTCCACCACAAGATTCACTGTTTTATACATTCCCATCTTTTAACCTCCAACTTTCCTTCTGGTGAAATACATGACTCTGTGCTTACTCTTTCCACCACATTCACACACCATTCAGCACTGCTAGTCATTCTCCCAGTGTGCTACCATCACCCCGTCCACTTCCAAATGTGTAAGTTCACCCTAGTTGAACATTCTGCTCACAAATAAGCAACTGCTCCCCATTCTTGAGCCCTGTTTTATATCCTGGTAACATATTTCAGGCCTATGAGTTTGCATATTATAACTAGTTCATATCAGTGAGACCCTGCAATATTTGTCCTTATATCTGTCTTATGTCACTCAATATAGTGTCCTCAAGGTTTCTTCATCAACCCATTTTTTTAAGATGGTTTTGTTTACACACCATACATTCCATCCTAAGTAAACAATTGATGGTTCCTGGAGTAGTCACATATTTATGTATTCACCACCATCACTACTATCTATATAAGGACATCTCCATTTCTTCCATGAAGGAGGAAGAGTCAAGGATGGTAGAGAGACAAAAGAAAAAATAGAAAGAAAAAATATCACAGCTAGGAAGCAACAAAAGGAAAGGTAGCATTAAACCAAAGTAGAATAAAGAGAGTCAGACATCATCACCAATGCCAAGAGTCCCATACCCCTCCCCTATGCCCCCCCCCATATGCATTTAACTTTGGTATATTGCCTTTTTTACATTAAAGGAAGCGTAATACAATGTTTCTGCTCATTTTAGTCTCCAGTTTGCATTGACTGTATTTTCCCCCAATCCCACCCTATTTTTAACACATTGCAATGTTGACATTTGTTTGTCCTCCCTCATTTTTGTAAAACATATTTGTGCCTTTTTTCACAATCATTGAGCACCCTAGGTTTCACTGAATTATACAGTCCCAGACTTTATCTTTCCTCTTTCCTTCTGGTGTCCCACATGCTCATAACCTTCCTCTTTAAACCATACTCACAGTCATCTTTGTTTGTGTACTTACACTGCTGGGCTATCTCCCCAAATTGTGTTCCAAACCTCTCACACCTGTCTTTTCCTTTGTCTGTAGTGCTCCCTTTAGTGTTTCCTGTAGAGCAGGTATCTTCACAAACTCTGTCACTGTCTGTTTGTTAGAGAATATTTTAAGCTCTCCCTCATATTTGAAGGACAGTTTTGCTGGATATAGGATTTTTGGTTGGCAGTTTTTCTCTTTCAGTATCTTAAATATATCACACCACTTCCTTCTTGCCTCCATGGTTTCTACTGAGAAATCTACACATAGTCTTATCAAGCTTTTTTTGTATGTGATGGATAGCTTTTCTCTTGCTGCTTTTAGGATTCTCTCTTTATCTTTGACATTTGATAATCTGATTATTAAGTGTCTTGGCATGGGCCTATACAGATCTATTCTGTTTGGGGTATGCTGTGCTTCTTGGATCCGTAATTTTATGTCTTTCATAAGAGATGGGAAATTTTCATTGATTTATTTCCTTTATTATTGCTTCTGCCCCTTTTCCCTTCTCTTCTCCTTCTGGGACACCCATGACACGTACATTCCTGCATTTCACATTGCCATTCTCTTCTCAGAGATGTTGCTCATATTTTACCGTTCTTTTCTCTATCTGTTCCTTTCTGTGTAGGCTTACAGGTGCCTTGTTCTCCAGTTCCTGAGTGTTTTCTACTGCCTCTTGAGATGTGCTGTTGTATGTCTCCATTTGTCTTTCATCTCTTGTGTTGTGCCTTTCATTTCCATAGATTCTGCTGGTTATTTTTCCGAACTTTCAATTTCTGCCTTATGTATGCCCAGTGTTTTCATTATATGCTTCATCTCTTTTTCCTTATTTTCCCTAAACTTTTTGAATTGATTTAGCATTAGTTGTTTCAATTCCCATATCAGTTGAAGTGTAAATTTGTCCCTTTGACTGGGCCATAACTTCATTTTTCTTAGTGTAAGTTGTAGTTTTCTATTGTCTAGGTATCTGTTTTCCTTGGTTACCCCAATCAGGTTTTCCCAGACCAGAATGGGCTCAGGTCTTGGAAGGAAGGCATAGGATCTGGTTTTCCTAAGGGTATCTTATAAGATTGGTACACCATGTGAGGCCTCAAGTCACTGTGCTTTCCTGCCCAGCATGTGGAACCTGTCAGCCTGTAGCTCCAGACTGGTGTAAGGCGGTGTGGCCCGTGGCTGTTTTCCCCCAGGCTCTGGGGTCTGGTTTTGAATGGAAGGCAGGCAGTAGAGATTGCCACCACCTTCTTCCGTTTAGGGAAGATACATCCCCTAGGGAGAGGTCATTTATATTTGAATAGTCTCTCTGCCTGTGCAATCTCCACCCTTATCTGTGTCAGAGTGCTGGGAATTGAAAACATCTGGGGCTTTCTCCACTGAGCCAAAAAAGTGACAGAAAGCCTCCCTTCAGGGCCAGTCTGCTGCTACCCTCAGTTTCACCTGTCGGCCAGAGATAGCACCTAGTCCTCTGGGCTGCCCTACCCTCCCAGCGAGGTCTTCCAGCTCTCCAATGTCAGTCATCACCAAAAGCCTCTGTATGCTTGTTGGGGATTTGTAGCTTGTATCGAGAAGTCAAGATTTGTTAATTAAAACCCCAGTTGGAGCTGGGCTGAGGTATACTTGCTTGTTCAGAGAGTGCTGCTTTCTAGCACAGCCAAGGCTTTGCAGTTTGGGCTGCTGTGGGGGAGGGGCTCTCGGCTCAGGTCTGCAGTTTTTACTTACAGATTTTATGCTGCGATCTTGGGTATTCCTCCCAATCCAGGTTTGTGTATGATGTGTGGACACTAATGTTTGTCCCCCAGCAGTTACTCCAGATTATTTACTTGTTGTTCCTGGTCTTTTTATTAGTTGTTCCAGGGGGACTAACTAGCTTCCACTCCTCTCTATGCTGTAATCTTCTTCTGACCTCCTCCATTTTTGAAAAGTTTTGAAGATGTATTACATTTTCTTAAAAATTTTGCTGCTCTAGTGAGTGAAAACTGATATAAAATTCCTTTTTAATTTGTATTCCCTTGATTAACCATCATTATAAATTTATGTCACTTACACTCATATTACTGTTTTTTATCCTTTGTTCAATTTAGTTTGTTTGACTTTCTTTGTTTATTTGTATGAACTTTTTACATGTTCTGCATATTGGTAATTTGTGATTTTCAAAAATTGATTTTCTTTAGTGTAGGCATAGAAATAAAAGTTTTGCCATCTACTCCAATTGTTAACAATCCATGATTGGTCACTCCACTTGAGCTAGAGATATCAAAGCTCCGAATTGTGTCCATGACAGATTCAAACATTCCTCTCCCATAATTATTTTTTCAAAGAACCATTAGGGTTGTGTCTGAGGATCCACTGAGTAAGATGGGGGCAAAATTTATGTAATTGACACTGAAGGAAGAGTTTTGAACATTCGATGATGATAATATTCTCAATAGACATAATATCTGGTAAACTTCAGTCCTATGTGATGGGCACTGTATGAGCACCATATGTTCATTGTATTATCTAATCCACAAGCAAACCTACCTCGTGTTTCAAGTGAGAAAACTGATGCCTGGGGACCAGACGTTAAGTAATTTAGTTAGGATTAGCAAGTAAGTGGTGGAACTAGGATTTGAGAATCAGTAGTCTGACTCCAAAGCCTATGCACTTAGCCACCATGATCTGTTACCTCCCAACAACTCATCCATTGCTCAAATATTTAACAATAAAAAAAATGTTTGTAGAGTATTTTTATTAAACAGTGTATCTTAAAAGCAAATTTTTAAAATGCTAAAATTTTCATGATGTATGTGGGTCTGTTACTAACATTCCAGACAAAACATGAAGCTAGTTTGGCAAATTTCATACATATTACTAATATTGATGAAAATATTAACACTAAATTCAAATGAACAAAAGATATGGAATGGCACATGCTTATTTTCCTTTCTGACAAGACAAATCCCACACAATGGGTTGGGATTTATGGGTATTTATTGGCTCATGGTTTTGAGGCTAAGAGAAGTCCAAAATAGAAATCATCAAAGTGATGCTTTTTCTCAGAAGACTGTGGTGTTCTGGTCCGGGCTTCTGGAGATTCTTGGGTCCTTGGCTCGTCTGGCACATGGCAAGGCACATGGCAACATCCTCTTTTTCCTCTGGGTGCTGTTGACTTCCGGCTTCTTGTTCCTCCATGAAACTTTCTCTTTATAAAGTGTTCAGTAATAGGATTAAGGAAGGTTAGGTCACCCCTTAACTGAAAATAACATCTTCAAAATGTCTTATTTACAGTGAGTTTACACACGTAGAAATGGATTAAGACTAAGAACATGCATTTTTTCTGGGGTACTTAATTCAACCTAGCACAGCAGTCTAAGAATAAACATTTAGAATTTTCTAAAGGATAGATAGTTCTTGTTTTAATGGTTTTACTGTTCAATTTCTTCCTGCTATGGCCTTCCATTTTTTCACTATTTTGTTTATGCAAATTAATCCAATTTCCCTATATAGTCTTCCTTCTTCTTTGCATATATCCATATTTACTTAACTCAAGCCAATTCAAGTAAAATATTTTAGGATTACTTAATACATACCAGGCTTTGTGCTAGATGCTGTGGATATAGGAAGTAAAAATATTCGCTGTGATTCTTCCCTGAAGAAAGTCTAGGGAAAGTCAGATAGTAAACAAGGTCTTACACAATACTGAGGGTTAGAGAAGTGTACAGCAGCATATTCCATGAATATATCCATGATCAAGCCAAGCCACAGTAATTTTGAGCTTATATAATGCTAATCACTGGTTCTACTCATTTGCTATTCGGAACTTACTGCAGTCTTTTCTAGAGTATAAGTCACAGAGCCTTAGAGATCATTGAGGAGTTGAATTTTTGTGTTCTCCAGAGAGAGATATGGTTCTGATTTTACATTGTTGGAGATGCTTCCATATCCTTAAAAACAATTTCTAACTCCCTGTGCCAGTTTGAATATATTGTGTCCCCCAAACACCATTATCTTTGATGTAATCTTGTGTGGGTGGACCTATCAGTGTTGATTAGATTGTAATTCTTTGAGCATTTCTTTGGAATGTGCCCCACCCAGCTGTGGGTGATGACTCTGATTGGGTAATTGCCATGGAGGTGTTGCTCTGCCCATTTGGGGTGGGTCTAAGTTGATCACTGGAGCCATATAAATGAGCTGACATACAGAAGGAATTCAGTGCAGCTGTGAGTGATGTTTTGAAGAGGAGCTACAGCCAAGAGGGACACTTTGAAGAAAGCACAGGAGCTGCAGATGAGAAACAGTTTGAAAACGGCCGTTGAAAGCAGACTTTTGCTCCGGAGAAGCTAAGAGAGGACAAATATCCCAAGTGCAACTAAGAGTGACATTTTTGAGGAACTGCAGCCTAGAGAGGAACATCCTGGGAGAAAGCCATTTTGAAACCAGAACTTTGGAGCAGATGCCAGCCACATGCCTTCCCATCTAACAGAAGTTTTCTGGACACCACTGGCCATCCTCCAGTGAAGGTACCCGATTGCTGATGTGTTAACTTGGACACTTTGTGGCCTTAAGACTGTAACTGTATAACCAAATATACCCCTTTTTATAAAAGCCAATCCATCTCTGGTGTTTTGCATTCCAGCAACATTAGCAAACCAGAACACTCCCACCCCACTCTCACTCCGAAGACACATACTCTTTGAATAGGGTTTCTATCCCTGAATTGTAAGATCCATGAGGAGCTTATATTTTGTATTTCCTTTTTTTCCTCTCACAGTGTTTAGAACACTTATTGAGCATAAAGCATATACTATATATGGTTAATAAAAACTTTCCGAAGGAAGGCAATAATTTATTATTTGGCTCTTAACTTGATACACTGAATGTTCCTTCCAACACAAGCAATAAAAAACACTCTAATTGAAGCTTTCCTTGAGGACCTTGCAATCAGGGTCATCATTCTAAACACCGACATTAATTGCTTTCGACTCCAACAGGTGGAGGGACGGGTTAAAGTGTAGAACAGAGCCTGATCCCAAGGCACTTACTTCTGTTTTATTTTTAAAGATATCCCTAATCACAGTGTATGTTTTGATTTAAAAAAAAAATAGTGTGGACAAAAAGCTCTCCTAATTTTGTTGCTTATGTGAGCTTTTAGAAAATAAGGATTGCCTCTATAATTGAATAGGAGAATTCTTACAGTAATGCTTTTGATTTTATTATGCTGCAATGTAGGGAAAATACAGGTGTCAAATTGTGTCAGCTAATCAGGAATTATTTGAAGGATATTGTTTGTGATTATGTCTACCTTGAAAGGTAGAATTAAGTGTTATATTTAAAATATTTTGATTTGGGTATGTAGAATGTTCTGCTTTAGAATGTACAGCAAATTAGTGATAATGTCTTTACATGGCCATAGACATAGTTAATTACTAACCATCCTTAAAGTATATTTTTAGCAATCTAAGCTAAATAAAGCTAGTGGCCCAGTAATAATGAAGCACCATACTTCTTTGAGTGACTCACAGGAGAAAATAAGCCAGTTAGTGTGTCCCACCATGGTGCAAAAGCCTTTGGCAAATACAAAGTATGGATTTGCCACTATCAGCCTTGAATGAGAACTTGGGGATGAGAAGGTGTATTTTAAACATCCTCCCTGGCAGTGCCATCCCATTTAGTCAGATGGCATTACTCATTCTTCATGAGGTTCTTAAGTACAAGCCACTGGAAACGAGGACTGGGCAACAGTCAAGTTGTATTCTAATGGAGATCACTAACTTATATGACCACCCATAGCCTCAACCACTCACATTCCTCCTACTAAAGAAGGCACGAGGTGTGAGCAAACAGAAGAGGGGCAAGCATTTGTTGCAGTGTCTTCCTCCCGTCCCCCCACTCTTTGTTCTCAACATCCAGTAAAGGATGTTTTCCCTCATTTTAAAATAGGATGATTTTCCTAGTTTTAAAATGATACTTTAAAATTCCTTAATGTAATTGAATCCTGTGGTAGGTTAACAGAATTAAAATTGGCAGACTTCCTTTCTTTAGTCAATTTAGCGACCATTAATCACAAGAGAATATGTATGAGGGATACAACACATCCAGTTCACATCCCCAAATTTCCAGTGTCAGGAGAATATGTGATTTTTATAATAAAATGTAACTTCAATGGTTACAGAATACTAAGCGCTCAAATTCATGGGAAATTTCTCACTACGTTTAAGAATATGATATTTAATGACTTTAGTTATATAAAACTTCTAGATGTCTGAAAATACGTCAGTGATAAATTCTTCAAATGACACTATATAGATTCACTTGTGTTGATGAGTATAAAATAGTAGTCTCTGAAAAGTAGAATAAGGGAATGAAAAAATAACATAAATGATAGCACTGTCAAATTAACATTTGTGAACAAAGGAACAAAAGAAAGAGAAGAGACCTATCATTTATTTCCATGAGGTGTAACTTCTATGGGACTTGCTCTTACAATGGAAATAACTAAATAACTGGACTTGGAAAAACTGGATATTCCTATGGAGAGATACACAAGAGCAAGAACAAAAAATTCCAGCCCTTGATCCATATGTTTTCAAGTCATCTCTCTTTTATAGTTTTCTACTTTCTAAATTTCCCTAACAGTCTTATATTTGAGTGGCTGATTTTACTTCTGCTTTATACACACCTGGAAGTTCTGTTGAATGCAACATTCTTTCCTTTGCTACCTAACCTAGTTAGGCAGTTGAAAAGCTCTTTGTAGCCAGATACTGTGGGAATATTAGCAGTGAACATGTGGTTCTCAATATGAACATATGTCAGCAAGAATTCTAATTAGTTGACAGGGTAGAAAAGAGAAGCAGGTTTACATACTTCTCATCATTTCATGATACAATTCCATGTAGGCTAGATTTTTTGATACTTTGCATACTTCTCAGGTATGTTGTTTTATATGCTTAAATGAATGTATGCTGTCTTTATGTCCAGTAACACTTTCAGATGTGTTTTAAAGTATGTACTAACACTAATTGACTACCTGTGAAGGAAGTGTGAAAGTGACACTAAGTTTAGCAAAGTAGACTGAAGAAATGAGAAAGGATTGAGTTTCTATGACTTTTTTTCAAGCTTTGTGATGGGGGCAAACTTTATTCTTTTAAAATAATAAAAATTGAAATTTTATGTTAAAAGTAATGCAGATTTATTGAATTAAATAGATTATTTGGAAATTAAAAATAATATTGGAGATCAAAATATATCCACAAGGTTATCACATAGATGGAATCATTACTAATATATTGTTTTACTTTCTAGGCTATATAAACCTTGAAATCACTAGTTCAAGATAAAGAACTTTGTACTACACTTTTTTGCATTGGCTCTTCATTTTGAGCTTTTGCCCATGTTATTAAACAACCTATGGAAATGTGATTTTTAATGGCTGCATAATGCCACACTGCATGATTATACCAAAATTAATAGAAAAATTCCTCTATAGCTGCACAGTTTGGTTCTTTCTGATTGGATTTGCTATTTTGGATGGAGATGGTACAAATTAAAATAGCATTCTACCTGGTGATGAGGGAATAAAAGTATTTGTGAAATACGGCAGTGAAATTTATTCAAGATATGGTACTCCTAGAAACTTTGTACTAGTCATTTCTTTTAATTCTCAAATATGATATGAAACAGGTAGTGTTAATATTATTTCTATCATAATTTAAGAAAAAGATAAAACCATCTCTCCACATTTTTACAGTTGATAAACAGAAATTACTGAGACTTAAAAAGATTAAGCAACTTGTCAAAGATCACTTATCCAGCAAGGGGAAGATTCAAGATTTTAATGCAGATTTGTCTAACTCCCAAACTTTGAACTCTTAAATAGGCAAGATACTACCTCTGGAATATAAGGGACTATATGTGCCTTTGTTAGATTGAATTACGTACCCCCCCTAAAAGAATTCTCTCAATTTTAAACCACATTCCCCTGGGTGTGAACCCATTTATAAATAGACCTTTTGAAGATGTTATTTTTGGTGTAGGCATGGCCAGCTGAACCAGGGTGGGCCTTCAAGTGTATTACTGGAGTCCTTATCAGCACAAGAAATTTAGACATTGTCAGTTAGAGAAGTCCACACAAGGAGCCCAAAGCTGGAAGTCAGCAGAAACCAGAAGAGCAGACATGAGACAGTGATGGAGGCAGAAATGCAAGCCAAGGAGCCCCAAAGATTGCAGCCAGCCAGCTTCAAAACTCCATCGACTTTGGGGAGAAGGCACAGCTTTGCTGATGCTTCATTTTGTACTTCTAGTCTCTGAAACTGTGAGACAATAACTGTTTGTTGTTGAAGCCATTGTGTGGCATTGGTCATAGCAGACTGACAGACTGAGACCATGCCTGATCAAAAATACTCTTCTTTGTGGGGGGATCAACCATGAAAACCCACAGCGCAGTTAGGAAACATTTCAGATAGGGCAAGCTGAAGGGCCAAAGGGAGTGACTATCAGGTTCAGTGCACTAGGAGCTTAAGGATAAAAAGGAAAGAGGGGGGGATTGCAGTGATCCAACTTTCCCACTATTTCCGAACTTGCGCCCTCCACTCCTCTAATTTTCTTTCTGCACTGTATTTGCTCATTCCTTGCCTTTTTTCATCCTTTTATCTGAATGCCTTCTCTTAGCCAATTTCCACTCAAGGCTCAGATAAATATCTTTCCCTTCAGGAAATCCCTACTGACCATTCCAGCCTACCATAGACTTGTTTCTCTAAATTCCCCAGCAGCAATTACTCCTATTTCTCAACTGGCTTCACCCAGACTATCTTAAAGTGCTCCAGTCTCTGCATTATTTATGCTTCTATTTTCAGGTCTTGATTTAAGCTCTTTGAAGAAGTTCCCTCTAACATGCACATCATAAGCATTGGTAATTCTCGACTAGAATTGATGAGGACATATTTGTACCTCAGAGCACACCTTGCCAAGCGCTAAATATGCAGCTGTCATTCAATTAATAGTTCTTGATTGATTAACTCATGCATATTTTTACCCTGTGTCTCTGCTTTAATTAGATATATATTTCTTTTTGCTATTTTGAAACTCTATAAGTATTTTGGTTTTGTAACTCCAGATCATATGTGAATTCTAGCTCTTATGTCCTGAATGCCCTTCCTTATGTTATCTGTCAAAATCTCTCCTCTCTATCAAATCCTACAAAGTATCTCCCCAATGAAGCCCAATTGGATTAAGTTTATAAAACTCCAGTCCTTACATTCAAGATAACACCTTTTAAATTTTGTGTATGTGACTGTGATAAACAGATAAAATTAATTGCATGAGTCCCAATCTAATATCTTCAATACTTTATTTGCATCCATCTATGACATTGTATTAGTTAGGGTTCTCTAGGGAGACAGAATAAATGAGAGATATCTATGACTATAAAATTTATAAAAGTGACTTACGTAACTGTGGGTATGCATGAGTTTAAATTCTGTAGGGCAGTCAGCAAACTGTCAACTCCAAGGAAGATGGCCAATGAACTCCTCAGGAAACGAACCGGCAACTTTAACGAACTCCTCAGGAAACACTTTGCTGGGCAGCCAAAGAAGTGAAGGTCCTCTATCTGTCTCGCTTATAAGTCTTCAACTGATTGATTGGATTAAATCCAGCCAACTGCATTCTCTCATTGCGGAAGACATGCCCTTCATTGACATCATCAGTCACAGCTGCAGCCAATTGACTGATGATTTAATAAACCAGCCTGTTGGTTTATTAACCAGCCACAAATGTCCTCGCAACAATTGTTAGGCCAGTGCTTGCTTGACCAGACAGCTGGGTACCATCACCTGGCCAAGTTGACACATGAACCTAACCATCACAGACATGAAATCAGCCTAATCACCCTGCTGACATACTACTGCTCATGGTTTCTTCTCTACTGACCTATTGTATGATATTTCTGTTTCTCTGGCCAATTCAACCATAATATTTATTTTCTCTGAAAGCTAATATTTTGTTTTGCTTCACCTCAAATGATATCTATATAGCTGTTATTTACCTAGATTATAAATTGCTACAGAAGAGTAATCTTATTTATTCTGTTTTATATTCTCTCAAAGCATTTCATTCGAAGGTATTTGATTCATATTTGTTGAATAAAATAAATGGAAGTCAAGGAATGGATCATACTATTTGTGCTGCTCTCCATGTCTTCTTTATTATAAAAATAATTATATTAATTGGTGTATAACATACATGCAGAAAAAAATAAGCAAATCTTAAATATGCATCTCAGTAAATTCACTCAAATTGGTTACACTGGTGTTCTATGCAAGACAAGAAATAGAAGTTACCAGCACCTGAGAAGATTTACCTATTTTTAATCTTCAATTACATGAAATTATACTGATTGCTTATTTTTAGGTTCTGGATTATTTTACTGAAAATTATGTTTGTCAAATTTGTGCATGTTTTCAACCTGTAGCAGTAGTGCATCATTTTAATTGTTAGGTAATGAATATAATTCAATCTTAATATCCATTTATGTATTAATGATCATTTATTTTGTTCCAGATTTGGACATTAAAAATATTAATCAATTGTGCAAGTGTTTTTGGTACATGTCTATAAAGATCTCTTCAGTATATACCTAGAAGTAGAATTACTGGGTTACTGGTAATGTGCATGCCCAAATTTATATATACTGCTCAGTCTCCAAAGTAGTTTTGCAAATGTGCTTTCACCAGCAATGCATGATTGTCACTTGCTCCACATCCTCACCAAAATTTAGTATTCATGGTCTTTTCCTTTTTCATCACTTTGGTGAAGATGTAGTAGTAACTCACAGTAATTTTTGTTGAAGTTCAAATGCTTTACATATTTTTATTATTCAAGATTAGCATAAAGATGTTTTAAATTATTTTGAAATAACAAAATTTACAGAAAAGTTGCAAGTAAAGCAAAAAACTAATACAGAGAACTACAATATTTGGAAATAAAATAAGATACTTCATATTAAGTCAAGCACTAAAGAAGAAACAAAAAGAAAGAAAAGTAGAAATTATTTTAGACTTAATAAAAATAAAACCTAAATACAATAAAATGTATAACATGCACTATAGCAATCTTTTTTTTTTTTTTTTGGTGGTGTTTGAGGGAGGGTTTACTTATAGTACTAAACCCTTAGAAAAGAAGAGAGAGATCAATTCAATGACCATAGCTTCCAAGCTTCCAAATCAACAATTCAACAAATATAAAAAAAGGAAATAATAAAAAATTAACCTAATTACCCTCAAAGTACACAGGAAACAGAAACTAATAAAGAGCAAAGTGGAAATCAATGAACTAGGAAACAAACGAACAAACAACAAAAAGTAGTGAAAATCCATGAAAACAAGTTGGTTGTTTGAGATCAATAAAAGGGAAAAAGAGAGGGAAGGCATTAACATTTCAGGATTAAGAGAGATAATGGCATGATAGCCTCCACAGATATTACAAAAATAAACAGAGAATATTATGAATGACTTTTTGTCAATAAATTTGAAAACTTAGATAAAATTTATAAATTTCCTGAAAGACACACACTGCTGGATTCACTGAAGAAGAAAGCATAACCTAAATTAACCCATATCATTTAATGAAATTTAATCTATAGCTAAAAGCCTTCACATAAACAAAACTCTAGGTTCAGATGTCTTCCCTGGTGAATTATACCAAACATTTGAGGAAGACATAATATCAGTTCTACATAAAATCATCTAGAAAATTGAAGAGGAGAAAATGCATCCCAGTTCATACTACAAGACTAACATTACCTTGCTATTAAAATCAAACACATTGTAAGAAAATAAAGGTAAAGACCAATATCCCTAATGAAAATAGATGGAAATTTCTAAAAAATATTTTAGCAAATTGAGTCCAGCAATATATAAAGAAGAAAACACATGATGACCAAGTGAGGTTTATCCCAGAAATGCAAGGTAAGTTCATATTTTAAAATCCACCAATGTTTCCACAAAAGGTTAGAAAACATGCAGAGAAACAGAAGGTGATGGCCCAGGCATGGATAAGATTGCAGTATTAAAAGCCATCAATGAGGAGGAGCAGACCTGGGACATAACATTCATAGACTTTAAAATAAATGGTCCTAAATATGCCCAAAGACCTAAAGGAAAACACGGATAAAGAACTAAAGAAAATCAGGGAAATGATAGAGGAACACAAAAAGAATATCAATCGAGACAAGGAAATCATGAAAAGGAACCAAACAACACTGAAGACTATAGTAACAGAAATTAAAAATTCCCTAGAGATGTTCAACAACAGATTGGCGCTGGCATAAGACAGACTCAGAGAAGTTGAAAATAAGAAAATTGAAACCATTCAGTCTGAGGAGCAGAAAGAATGAAGAAAAGTTAACAGAGCTGAGGAGCCTGTGGGATACCATCAAGCATACCAATGAATGCATTGTGGGAGTCTCAGATGCGGAAGAAAGAGAGAAAGGAGTAGAAAGAATATTCAAAGGAGCAATGGCTGTAAACTTTTCAAATTTAACAAGAGATACAAGTATATACATTCAGAATGCTCAACAAATTCCAAACTGGATAAACCCAAATAGACCCACACTGCAGCAATTTTTAATCAAATTGTTGAATGCCAAAGAGAAGGAGAGAATTCTGAAAGCATTAAGAGAAAAGCAATGTATCACATACAAAGGAGCCTCACTGAAATTAAGTGCTGATTTCTCTTTGGAATCCATATAGGCAAGAAGGCTGTGAGATGGCATATATAAAGTGCTGAAAACACAAATTGCCATACAAGAATTCTATATCTAGCAATGTTGTCTTCCAAAAATGAGGGATAAATTGAGACATTCCTAGATAAACAAAAGCTGAGAGAGTTCTTCACTACTGGACTGGCCCTACAAGAGATGCTAAAGAAATTTCTGTTGGTTGAAAGAAGAGGACAATAGAAAACAGATCAAAGCCACATGAAGAAATAAAATATCTCCAGTGATGGTAAACATTGGTAAATACAAATGCCAATAGTATTGTATTTTTGGTTTGTAACGCAGTTTTTACTTCCTACAGATCTAAAAGGCAAAGGCATAAGATGTTATGATAAACAGTGGTTTTGGACTTATAATGGATAAACATGTAATTTGTGACAAGAACTACATAAAGTAGGGGGGATGGAGAGGTGAAGGAATATAGGTTGTGTATATTATTGAAGTTAAGTTGGTTGGCTAGTGAGAATCTCTTATATCCCCCACAAAAACCATGTTCTTTTGATCTACTCTAGAAGGATCTCTGCATTAAAGAAAGATGATAAAGCACATGATGTTTTTTTTCTTTAGTGTTCTTTTGAGAGATCCATGAGAAGAAAAAGAAATTAAAAATGGAATTCAAATAAACACCTAGAAGGAGACCACTTCAAAGTATTTATCATTCTCTCCATTATCATTTGCTTGTGAATCCCCTGGAGCGTGTATCACCCCAAATCATGTGCATTGCCTTTTGGGAATGAATAAATTCTCTTCTAAGAGTTTACATGTAAGATGTACAGGAAGATAGGAGACTAATGAGTTTTAATATCTTAATTATGAAAAATAGTATTATTTAATAAGTGCAGACTTATTGTGGGTGGGATCTTCTATTTAGGTTGTTTCCATGGAGATATGACCCACCCAACTTGGGTGAGACCTTTTGATTAGATTGTATCCACCCCACCCATTGAAGGTGGGTCTTGATTAGTTTACTGGAGTCATTAAGAGAGCTGGCACAGACCCAGACACTTGGAGATGCAGACGGAAAGACATTTGGAGATGTTAAGCTAAGGAATGAAGCACAGATTTGCCTCAGAGAAGCTAAGAGAAGATCCTCAGACACTTAGAGAGAAGCACCCTGCTCAAGCAAGGATGCACAGGAGCTGGGAGAGAGAGAAGCTAAGAGAGACAGAAGCCCAGAGATGTTTTGAAGAAAGTCATTTTGAAACCAGAACCCAGGAGGAAAGAATCAGCAGACGCCAGCCACATGCCTTCCCAGCTGACAGAGGTGTTTCAGACACCATTGGCCTTTCTTCAGTGAAAGTATCCTCTTTTTGATGCCTAAGTTTGGACACTTTTATGGCCTTAGAGCTGTAATTTGTAACCTAATAAATCCCCTTTCTAAAGGCCAATCCATTTCTGGTATTTTGCAAAACAGCAGCTTTAGCAAACTGGAAGAGTTGGTATCAAAGCAAATGAGACTGTTAATAGATTTAGGAAGTTAAATTTAAGCTCCATGATAAATACAAAGAAAATGTCAGAGAATATGCAAGCTTAAAGAGACAGAAATTAGAGTATAGGTTGGCAGGGACAAGGTACAGAGGGAATGGGTAGTGTGCTGGTTTGGATATATTATGACCCCACAAAAGCCATATTTTTAAGTGCAGTCTTGTGGGGGTAGAGTTATTAATCTTTTTGTTTAGAGTGTGACCTCTTGATTGAATGTTTTCATGGAGATTTGGCCCTGCCCATTCTGGTAGGTCTTGACTAGTTTACTGGAGTCCTATATAAGAACTCACAAACAGAAGGAGCTCAGAGCAGCTGAGAGAGGCTTTTGGAGAGACGTTTGCTGATGCTTTGAGATGCTTGGAGATGTTTGGAGATGCTAACCCAGAGTTTGTTCTGGAGAAGCTAAGAGAGGACCCTGTTGCTCAGATGCACAAGAGCTGAAGAAGCTAAGCAAGACAAACCCAGAGACATTTTGGAGAAAGCCATTTTGAAATGCAGCGGGGAGAAAAGGAGCAGCCTATGCCAGCCATGTTCCTTCCCAGCTGACAGAGGAGTTCCGGATGCCATTGGCCATTCTTCAGTGAAGATATCCTCTTGTTGATGCCTTAGTTTGGACACTTTAATGGCCTTAGGACTGTAAACTTGTATCCCAATAGATCTCCTTTATGAAAGCTGTAATGGTATTATAAATGGTTTTATAAATGGTTTTCATTTGTGGTATATTGCATAACGGCAGCACTAGCAAACTTGAACAGTAGTTAATGCATAATGGATGTTTTTTTTTTTGAGGTGTTAGGAAAGTTTTAGTAATGGAAGTTGGCATGAGTACTGAAATAATGTGGCTGTGATTAATCTCACTGAATGGTATTTGTGGCAGTGGTTGAGCTGGGAAATATATGTTCCCACAATTTACAAAAAAGAAAGAGCAACTAAAGAAACAATGGAACTTAAATGTAATACATGATCCTGGATGGGATCTAGAAAGGGAAGAGAAAGGCTCAAAAGGATGTTATTAGGAAATATGAAAAAAAATGGAATATAGATTGCAAACTTTATATCAATGTTAAATTTCTTGATGACTGCATTTAAGGAGGATACATAAGTGAAAGACCTTGTTTTTAGGAAATGTACATGGCAATATTAAGTGTTAAAGGAGCATGATGCATATAACCTACACTTTATTAATGTGTAGACAGATGGAGAGAGAGAGATAGATGATTAGGTAGGTAGGTAGATAGATAGATAGATAGATAGATAGATAGATAGAATGATATTTATAACTTTTGGCAAAATGTTACAGTGGATCTGGGTATTGGGTGGGGGTTAGATGGATATTGGAGTTTTTTGTAAGGGATTTGTATTATTTTTGTAACTGTTCTGTAAATTTTAAAGTATTTCATAAGAAGAAGTTACAAAAATTAATCAATGTAATTCACCACATTAAAATCTGGAAAGCAAAGTCATATTGACATCTCAATATATGTAACAAAAGCATCTGATAAAATTTCACATCCATTCCTAATAAAGACCATCAGCAAAGAAACTAGGAGTAGAAGAGATTTTCCTTAACCTGTAAAATATCTACAAAAATCCTATACAAATGTATTTAATGGTTCTTTTAGATAAGGAAAAATAAAATTATGCCCACTCTTACCACTTTTATACAACATTCCATTGGCGATCTGAGCCAGATCACTAAGGAAAGAAAAAGAAATAAAAGTCGCCCAGATGGGAAAGAAGTAACATTGTCATTTTTCACAGACAAGTTAATAGTTTATGTACAAAATCCAGTGGAATCTATAAAAAAGCTATTAGTAATGTGAATTTAGAAATAGTGCAGACATATGACCAAGATAAAATGAACTTTATTTCTGTATTCTAGCACCAAAGAAATGACACTTAAAGTAAGCCATACCATCACAACAGCATTAAAAGTACAAAATGATCACAGATAAATCTGACAAAAGTCTGAAAGCTTTATACAAAATTGTGCTTCAGACTCAATAGGGCTGTTTTCTGTTTGTTTGTTTCACCCTTTGTCCTTGAGGGTGATGTTTCTGGTTCTAACTGAAAGGTGTTTCTCTTAAGGTTTACACATTCTACCTAAATTTGCTGGCAGAAATTTCAAAAGACTTAACTGAGTATAGAGAAGTGTTTTATTTATGGGCAGGGAAACTCATAATTATTAAGATATCAATTCTTTACAAATTAATTCATAGATTTGACACAATCCCTATCAAAATCCCAGCAGGGATTTTATTTTTCTTTCTGGTAGAAATTGACAAGCTAACTATAAAATGTATATGAAGATGCAAAGGATTTAAAATAGTGGAAACAACTTTAAAAAAGCAAAACAAAGTTGGAAGAATAAACCTTACTGATGTGAGGACTTATTATAAAGCTACAGATATCAAAGCAATACGATATTGGTGTAAGGTACACTAGTACCAGAAAAAAAAATAGAGAACTCAGAAATATATCCACATCTATACTGCCAACTTATTTTTGACAGTGGGGCAAAGGCAACTAAGTGGAGATTAATTGTTGGCTTTTCAATAATTTTTACCAAAATACTTAGATATCCATATGCCCAAAACAAACAAAACTTTGAAATTCAACCATACCTTGTCCTATATATAAAAATTAACTCAAAATGGTTGATAAACCTAAATTTAAAATCTAAAACCATTATATTTCTAGAATAAATCATAGGATATAATCTTGATGAACTTGAGTTAGGCAAAAATTTCTTAGATACAGCATCAAAAGCATAATAAAAAAGACAAAGAAATAGATAAATTGAATTTCATCAATAATAAAAACTCTGCTCTCCATGCTTTTCAAAATCCACTAACAGGGTGGAAGGACAAGCCAGGGACTGAAAAAAAATGTTTGAAATCTTACATTTGGTAAGAGACTTGTATCTAGAATACATACAGATCTCTACAATTCAGTAATGAGGAAACAACCTGATTTATATAAATGTGCAAAGACACTAAACATACATTTCACTGAAGAAGAGATACAAATGGAATATCAGCATATTAAAAAGATGCTCAATATCATTAGTCAGTGACAAATACAAATTAAAAATGCCTTTAGGCACAATACATACCCATAGAATGGTTAACATTTAAAAGTCTGAAAATATCAAGTTTTGCTGAGAAAATGGGGGAACTAGAAATCTCCGCCACTGCTTGTGAAAATGTGACATGATACAACCACTTTGGAAAACAGTTTGTCAGTTTCTTAGAAAGTGAAAGTCACATCTAACATATGATCTAGCCATTCCTCCTCTAGGTATTTATCCAATGGAAGTGAAAGCATATGTCCACATGAAGATTCACACATGAATATTCATAGCAGCTTTATTTATAATAGCCAAGATATGGAAACAGTCCAAATGCCTATCAACTGTTTAATGTATAAACAATTGTGCTTCATGAATAAATTTCTAAATATATAAACAAATGTGGAACATTAAACTCAGTAATTAAAAGGAATGAACTATGGTATGGATGAGTCTTGAAATAATTATGCTGACTAAAAGCAGCCAAACAAGAGTACATACCATATGGTTCCATTTATATAAAACTCTAGAAAATAAAAATTAATTTTTATAAATTAATTTTGGTATACATTTAAGTTTTTAAGAAAGTTTCAAAATCTTGGTCTGTTTATATTGTTCACTTTCATTGGCATTTTGGTTATTTATTTTCTTTTATTAGGCCTAGTTATTTTTGATTGACTGCTGAACATTTTCATTGAAACGTTGTAATTAAGGTGCCAGGTGAGTTTATCCTTCATCAATAATTAAATTTTGCCTCTCTCAGAAAGTTATTATAGGGCAGATCATCTCTATTCATTCAAGAGTTAAGATTATACAAAATTGTGTCTCAGTCTTGTCAGGCCCATGTTCTTTTGTTTGTTTCACCCTTTTATCTTGAAGGTAGCATTTCTGGGTCTAGCTGAAAACTTAAGGTGTTTCCCTCCTTCTTGGCAAGCCCAGAAACAATTTTAATTTCTCTAGCACTGTAAGATTATTGAAAGTTAACTTAGCATCTTAGCTTCTCATATACCACTTTTCTATCCATAATTGCCAATAATCTGAACAGAAACAGACTCTCAAATTCCAGGATCATCTCACTTGAATTCTCTCTTCTTCTAGATCTTGGTCCTACACATTCCTATTGCTTTGGTAACTCTTTAGTGATGTCAATTTTTTTTTTCTTCTCCTGCTTTTCTGGTTGTTCTTGACATAAGGGTTTTTCTTGGTCCTCTATTGCCAGAAGTGTAATTTGCTTGATACATTTTGCAACTCTTTGAATTTAAATTTAAGAATATCTAGGTGAATGTTAGTCAAAATTTTAAAGTTATCAATATTTGCATTCTTTTCCCTCTACCCCCATTTCCTTTCACCTTTTTCACAACTATGAATCCCCCTTTATGCCTTTATTCTACTTCTGTTCTTTTCATTCTCACCATTCTACTCCTTTTACCTCTCTCTTGTCATCCATTCCTCCCCTATCCATTGTCTTCAATTTTTCTTGCTTTGATCTCTTATTAAAATCTCTAGTTAGGAAAAGATATGATAAACTCATTCTCACTGAGCTCCAAATATTGATCATACAAAATGTCCTCTTCAAGAGGAATATTCAGCATAAAGAGCCAGTTTTAAGCTATCTTGTGTATGAATTTATTATGGGGCTAGGGGATCTAATATGCCTGAACTTCTTCTGTTGTGTTAGAAAAACTGAAAGGGATGCTCGGAATCCTTCATCAAGAGTAGGAGTTTCTTGCGCGTAAAATGGAACAATGAAGTACAATGAAACAACGTATTTTATTTATGTATATTAACATCTCCCTATATGATAAGATTTATCCATGAGATGCCTGGTGTTCAATTCCCTCCTGTCTATCTTTGGTTTGGTGTTGAACAATATCATTCAAAGCTGAAACCACTTGGAAAATACTGGCAGAAAGAAAGTAATAGAAGAGGTGGAGGATACATTATTTATTTATTTGTAATGCTAAGCAGCAAATACATGCTAATACTGTGTTCTTGAGCTTCTGTTTCTTTGGGGAAATGGAAAATAATAAACACTGGCCAAATAAATTCAATATAACCTATTCTTGGAGATTAATGGGGTGAGATGCCTTCCAATGTTTTTTTAATACACAAAGATGGAATAAATAAATAAATAGAAAGATAGATAAATAAATAAGTGTGTAAATTATAGGAAAACCATAAGAGGAGGATGGTTGCATTTAATCTTGAAAAAATTAATGGGAGATTGACAGAAAGAAATGGGGGGGAAGGTGGTATCAAAACTATCCAAGGAAGAGGTATCAATATAAGCAAAGACTTGAAAGATGGGGCTGCAGAGTATTGAAAGAACCAGTGAGAAATCTAACATGACTCTAGAAGAATTATTTAGAGTGTATGACTGGCAAGAAACACTGGCTGGCCAGATTCTGTAAGGTAGCTTATGGAAGACAAAGGAAAGGTTTTACATGTGTCTGTGCAATTGGGAGTCACAGAAAAATTTTTGACCAAACGATTGGCTATTGCATAAATACTTAATTCCCCAGAAGGTTAGAGAGATGACTGATGACAGGCTCAAAAAGAAAGGAGCCCACAACCCTTCCCCTGTGTTGCAAACCATGTACAATTTGAAGTTTCCTTTAAGAGAATGATTTCATTTCCTGAGGTCCACAGCCTGACTTTAAAACATAGCATCCAGGAACCACTAACAATGTACATAGACTTCATTTTTATATATGGTTTTCTAAAATGGATGGTCCATAGCTTTCATAAAACTCTCAGTGGGGGCCATGATACAAAATGGGTAGGTAATCTCTTTATAATAAATAATCAGAAAACATACTTACTGAAAAAGATTGTATAGTAGACCTTGATAGAATTTACTAGGCAAGTACTGATGAGACCAGGCAAAAGGCACAGAGAGCTATTTTAGATGATTTTTGTATTTTAATTGGGGCAGCATACTCAATTGAATTCTGTAGCCCAAAAAACACATATTCTTAGTCTTAATTCACTTCCCAATGGGTATGAACCCATTGTACAGGGGACATTTGGAAAATGTTATTTTTAGTTAAGGTGTGGCCAAACTAAATGAGGGTGAGTCTTAATTCTTATTATTGGAGGTCTTATGAAGAGAGGAAACCAGAAGCCAGAAGTTGCAGAAGGTCACACACAGATAAGCCAGAAGCTGGCAAAAATCAGAAAAATGACCCAACGGAAAAGAGATCACCATGTGATGGGAGGCAGAGATGCAAGCCAAGGAACCCCAAGAATCGCTAGCATAGTACCCAGATGCTAACAGACTCCACAAGAAAGCAAGCCTTGTCAATATCACGGTTGTAGACTTCTTCAAGGCTCAAAACCATGCTTATTGTTGAAGCCAACTCGTTGTATGGTATTTGCTATAGCAGCCTGGCAAACCAAGACAATTCATTAGGAAGAAGATGCTAAGATGGATTTAACAGAGCAAGAGATTTATTGGGGATCAATGCCTGTGAAAGATAAAAGAGGAAAGGAACCAGATTTGTGCATGAGTTTTGCAGACTGGGATGCAGATTTCTGAAGAATAATCCCTACTTCAACTTCAGCATTGGCTTTTGCTAGAATTTCTAGCCATCTAGCTCCCCCTTGGGAATTCAGACTAAAGACTTCATCATCACCTTTATTGGAGTTTCCAGCTTGTGGCCTGCACACTGAAGTATGGCCTTGTCAGCCTCCATGGTTACATGAGCCAATTCCTTGTAACAAATATGGAAAAAAGTCTCAGTGAACCCACTTTAGGGCTTCAGAGAAGATTTTGTCCATAAGAAGAATCCCAATGCAGACAGATAGGGTCAAAAAATATTCTCTTCCCCCCATCCCATGTGACTACATCTGGGAGCTGCCCCAGAAATTCATGGCCATGGCCCCAAAAGAGAGGTGGATCCTAAAGGCACTAACAGCTAGACTCTAGAAGTTCTTGCAGCTAAACATTAAGTTTTTCTTCAGGGGAGAGACAAGCAGCATAACTCTATGGCTGACACAGTTGACACATAGTATATGTGTTTTATGATGTTTGCTGTTAAGGAACTTAGGATATGCGATGGTTAATTTCATTAGTCAACAGCTAGGTTGTGGCACCCAGTTCTTGGTCAAGCACTGGCCTGCTTGTTACTGTGAGGGTATTTCATAGATGGGATTTGCATCTATAATCAGTGATTGCATCTACAGCCAACAAAGGAAACTGCCCTCAACGATGTGGGGTTTTGTCCTCATTAAGTAAGTTGGAGGTCTTAAAAGCCAGAACTGAGGGTTTCAGAAGTCAGAAGAAGAATCCCTACTTCCACTTCAGCATTCACTTTTACTGGAATTTCTAGCCATCTATCTTCCCCCTGGGAATTCAGACTAAAGACTTCAACATCACCTTTATTGTCATTTCCAGCGTGTGGTCTGCCCACTAAAGTTTGGCCTTGCCAATCCCCATGGCCATATGAGCCAATTCCTTATAATAAATATGGGTTCTGTTCCTCTGGAGAAACCTAATATAGGATAATGTTCATTTTACACATTTATTTGTAATGAAGTCATAGAATCACGGAGTAAAGTAAGTTTTCAGCATGTGGAACAAAGCCCCTCTTACTCATTTGAATGTAAAAATTGATTTCATGGAGACTTAGTTCTGAAGAATAAAATGAATGATGAAGTCCAGACTGAAGGCTCAATTTATGCGTAGCAGCAGTCCTCTGTAACTTTTCTTTTCCTACAATACATAAATAGACAGTCAATTATGAACTTCTTTAGCTGCTTATTTATAATCATGGAAAAGATTAAATGTCCAGATGTTGAGAAAAAATTCTATTTACAGAGCAAAGGATTTTTGTGAGCCCTGAGTCATGTTACTAACCTAAATAAGCTTATAGATGAATTGGGAGGAGATATAGGAAGATCAGTAAAAAGTGGCACAAGAGTGAAAGAGTAGGACAAAGGCTAGTGGAATTCAGATGAGAGGCATTTGGGTTCGGGCTGAAATTGTCCTAAAAGTTGCTTTTAATGAATGCTGATTACTATGTTCTTGGAGGGGAAATTGATCCTACTGGATATTATACTGAACCTCACAACTGGGTCAAGTTTAGTTCTGTCAGATGATTTATTATTACCCCTATTCTTTGGGAATTGATTAAAGATAATGTATAAATAAATTTTAACCATATTAAAATTGTTTTTAAGCTAATTTCTGATACCTCACCATGTAGTACTTATCTGAAATAACTAAGAATTCATGAGTTTTCCTTTTCTCCTCTCACAGCATCAGTTACATATGTTGGAGGCTCAATGAAAGTGATAATAACCCAGCAGATGAGGTTTTCTCTGTACCTCCGGGAGAACCCTAGTTAAGCCCCCACACCTGTTCCTGCTCTTCTAACTTTGTTTGAAGTGAGTCTGCCAGCCTTAGATGTTTTGGATACTCAGCAGAGACCATATCCTATTTTAAAGAAAAAAATTCATTCTGGAGAAGTTGTTTACAGGTGCGGTGATGACATATCCCAGATTTTCTGGTCATCCCAGGAAATGCCCATTGTCCCAGAATAATAATCAATGGCTCCCCCTTTCATTCTCAGAGATGTTCTTGTATGTGTAATACATTATATTGTCTCTTGGTTCTAGAGCCAATTATGCATTTCCATTGTCTTCAATTATAGAACTACTTGTTTTTTCCCAGGGGACATACACTCCATTATATGTTTAAAACCACATTAGATTCCAAAGGTCATAGACTATATCTTAGTCATTTACGTGTTATTACCCAAAAGGTTCCACACCCGGTACATGCTCAATAAAGTGAAGTGAATTAAAGAATGTAGTAAAGCAATTGAGAGTAAACTTTAAGGGGAAAAAAAATGGGTTTCTGACAAAGCATTAAAATAGTAATAATAATCGATGAAAGGGCAATTGGAATCTACTGAAACAAGACACAGGCAATCTGATATGGTTTTATCTGGGATACGTTTCAGGGATCTTTTCCTTTGCTCTGAGATTCCATCTTATTCCCAAATAACATCCCTTTCAAAATCCTTATATCTTCTCCAAATAGATAACTATGTAATCTCACTTTATTTACTATGATATCTATTAATCATCACAATTAATGTTGTTAATATGTGTGTTCATTTACTCTGTAAGTTTTTTTTTTTTCTTTTTTTAATAGTGTTTAACTTGTGTACTGGAGCATTAAGGAATTTTATAATGATTACTGTTAGGATTTATTATTTGCAGTTTCAACTTCAGGGTTTAACATGCTTTCAATTGCATATGGCAGTTGAAAATACAGCAATTCTTCTCCATATTTTCGAACACCATATTTAAGGAACTTTAGAATATAAAGAACTTTAGCCATTGAGAAGTATAAAAGGAAATGGCCTCTAAAAAGGAAATTAGGAGAAGATGTATACAAGAATTGCTACTTCACTTGTACGCATGTAAAATAAGTTATATTCTAGCACCTGTGCTTAACGAGTGGATGAAAAGAAAAGAAAAAGAAAATTAAAAGCATGTGGAAGGACACCAAGAGAAATGGCACTCTTAGCCACACACACTGAAATACATGGAGGTAGAAGTAGCAGACCAGTTTCATACAAGTAGGAACAACTATGTCTGTTATGTAAAATAAATTGGTGGGAAAATTTGCAATCTATCTTCTGCTTCTCTAATAGCTGAAAAGCTCGTTGTTTTTTGGATCTCCCAAAAAGCACTTAACTTGAACCAGTTTGTTCCATAATTTAGAATTCCTTGATAGGTAAGCCGGGTTATTACAAGAGGGCAGTAGCCAACCATACTTACATGGATATCAGCTACAGAATGTCTCCTCCTTTCTAAAGAAAAACAGGAAATGTTAAAGACCTCCATGGACCAGTATAGTTGCTATGGATTTGCTTCATCTCTCTTTATCTATTAGTGCTATGAACCCTGGATGGTTTTGGATGTGGAGTGGAGATGTGCCCATTAATTAACACATTTCCTCAGACCCGTGTATAATATTTTTGTAAATGACATAATGTGTAACTTTGGGTCCTCCAAGAAATAGATGCCAAGACAGATTAAATGTGCAAGAGATTTTCTATGGGAAACACCTCTGAGGATAATGAGGAGGAGGAGGCAGGAGAGTCTTTAGACTGCATTGCAGTCGGACCCTGGAAAAACAGAGAGAAATGGAGGATCGCGTATGGAAACAAAGTCTTGGGAAGACTGGTGGGGAGACCCCAGAACAAAGCTTCCCATTAAAGGAGTTCTATATTAGCCAGTACTTACCCAGATCTAGTCTTCACACTGTGTTCAGTCATTGGCTGGGAGCAGTCTGAGATAGGGTGCCTTAATCAGGAATGCTTTGCTGGATCCTGAATGCATGGTAGCTGGAGGCTGTCAGCTAACAACTTTCTTCACAGCACGTCTCTCTTGAAGGGAGATCTGAGTGACCCATGCCCATAGCTGCTATAGGTAAGTTTCAACCCTCATAATTTCTTCAACTCTGGTTCTTGGAAATTACAAGGAACTCCTGATCCAGATAGCTTTCATTCCCTCTCCCTCCACAAACTATCTTGGAGCTAAGGAAAGTGAACCAAAATAAACTTGGATCCAATTCAAAAATATACTCAAACTATTAAAAATTGAATAATGTTCTTTATATATTTGGAATGATCTGGAAAGACTAAAAAATCTTTACTGCAAATTTTTGCAAAACATTAGCATCCAGTTATTCCTTACTACCCCTCTTAATTACAATTGTCAATCCAAATACTGTCAAAATGTGTCCCTAGGCTTGCTGCCCCATCTTTTTCTGTTTCCCCATAACATCTGAGAATGTGAACATTGAAGAGTTCTCAGAACAAACTGAATCTTGACTGACCTACTTCAATCTAGTCTATAAAATCTTTAGGGATTTTACTCACATTGAATGCTCATCTTAGAGCATTCATGTTGTTTTCACATTGCAATATTTTAATAAAGACTTTAGCTATTGGCTTTGGTTGTTTTTTTCTCCTTCCACAACCCACTATACAGTGCTAACCTTATTTCTTTGTGTGATTGTGTCTTTGCTCATTCCTTTTTGTGTCCCAATCCAAAATATTTCTCCCTTCACTGACTGCATTGCTAGTGGTTATAAAGTCGCTTCTTGAAACCTCCCTGAGATTTTGCTGTTTAGAAGTTCATTCCCCACAATATGAGGGTTCTATTCCCACATTTTGGAGTTTCTCTGAATAGCATAATAGCACACATGGAGGAGCCTCCTGTGACAACTCATCCCTTAAGCTGAGTTAAAGCCAACAGAACTGAGAATCCACCCACTGATTTCACAGGTAGGGAAATCATGGAGAAAGTGTTTTGCTGGTTTCTCCTATAGGTTTCAAACTTACGTATCTATGAATTCAGTTCTGTGTGAGAAATTCAAGTACAAAACATATGATGTTATAATGGGAGTGATAGCAGAATAGCCCAAAGAATCATTTCATACACAATAAATTTGTATGCTCTTGTTGCCAAAATGTTCTTTAGAAGGAGGATGTCTAAACCCAAGAGTTTTCCATTATACAGGTTTGTTATAAATAAGTATGTGGGCAGAAAAATTAAACTCGGTACTTCAGATTGTTTTATCCACTGAATCAGACAGCAGCCTGGAGGTAGGGCACTGGGTTTTTGCATTAGCATCATTAATAGCTTCCTGGGCTTGCATATGTTATCAAAGAGTGAACTTGGACCAGTTGCACAATTCCATTTACCAAGTGGAACACAAAGCACAAAGGGCTGGGTTCCAGAAATTAGGAAGGGGCTGGCAAGATCAGCTAGGGTACTGGGCAGGTTGTTGGATGAGACATTTAGAAAGCAGACCAAAACAAAACAAAAACGCAGTTATACGAGACACAAGCGGATGGAAAGATATTCAGGCTCAGGAATGCCAATGAGGAAGCTTTGAATTTTGAAAGGAGGATTGATTTTGGAGGTTGTGAATGAAACAGATGAGACTGCTTTTATAAAAAGAAGAAAAATTTAAAGGAGGAGGAAATGTCTGTGACTTCACACAATAGGTTATACACTAATAAATACCAAATATTGAGGACTTGCATGTCAGGAGCAGTGCCAAGCACTTAAAGGTGTGCCAAACACGTTAGCTCAATTAGTTACTAAGCTTTCACTTCAACACTCTGAGCTATGTACTATTAATGCAGTTTTATGGAAGAGATGCTCTGTTGCATGGGGGTTCCGAACATAGTCACTAAAGCCAGAATAGCTGGGTTTAAATTCTGGCTCTCATTTCCTAGCTTTGGGCCTCTTTCTGGTTAACCAGCCTCTAACTGGGTTGTTGCAAATATCAAGTGAATTTTACATTTAAGATATCAATAAAAAATATGATTAAAAACTTTATTAGGCCCTTCATATGTGCCAGGCACTCTTCAAGGTGCCAACGATACAACAGAGAAGAAAAATGTGCCTGCTTTCACAAGGACTACATTCTATTAGGTGAAGACATAAGAAAACAAGCAAACAAGTAACATGGTGTATTTTTTTCTTGGAGAAAAGTAAAAAAGATTAAAGGGATAGGAAAAGCCAGGAATGGCATGGATAGGGGTTTTGGTATTTCATATACCTAAGGCAAGGAAGGCTTCAGGTATAAAATGAAATTTGAGCGGAGACCTGAAGGAAATGAGAGCTAGCAATGCAGATTCTAGAAGATGGAATTAAAGGCAAAAGGAAAAATGAAAAAGCTATATTCTTATATAAAGAACACAAGGAAACCAACTGGTTAGATCCATGGTATCCACTGATGTTGACTATTAGGAATGGCTCATCTCACAATTAATTTCTTACATGTCCATGGGCTCAGAAAAGGAAATGAGGGAAGATTTTGAAAATTCATAGTTGCAGACTTTGGTTTAATGATACAAACATTCCACACTGTGACCTTCATCAATATTTTCACCAAGTTCATGTGAGATTGACTCTGAATTTTTTTAAAAATTAGGCCATTACTGTAATTGTATTTCATGGGTTACTTTCCTCCATTGACAACAAAAGATGATTGCATTAGATCACCCACAACTTATTTTTTGGTCAACACCAAGTTTTCCTGCCTCAAATCATTAACATGACTCTAATAATATAATAATGACAATTACCATATTCTCAAAGTAGGAACATCCAATTTCCATACTCAACTTCAAGTAAGGTCTTCAACAGTGGAATGGCAATGATTCTTCAGTCCTCTCAGGGTCAATCTTTCTCCCCCCACCCACAACCCCCACCCCTGAGGGGAAACCATGAGGCCATAATGTATGAGACAAAGGACCTGAAAGAGAAAGTCCAGCCTGTGTCTGCTTGAGAGGAGGTAAATTGTTCACTTATGCATCTAAGCATTGACCTTGTTTTCCTTAGCATTGTTCTCAGTCTTAGCTAATCCCCCAAGCCCACATGAAGACAGCTATGGTGGTATGAAGCTGTATGTGTCCCAGAAAAATGTGTTCTCAAATTTAATCAATTCCTTTAGGTATGAACCCATTGTAAGTAGGACCTTTTGATGGAGTTACTTCAGTTAAGAAGGTGTGACCCACCTCAATCAGGATGGGTCTTAATCCCATGTCCAGAGTCCTTTATAAATGGAATGAAATTCAGATAGACAGAGAGAGAAAGCCATAGGAAACAAGAGGCTGGACATTGACATAACCAGGAAGAGAAGAGAGAGATTAGACGATGATGCCACGTGCCTTGCTATGCGACAAAGGAGTAAAGTATCACTGGCAGCCAGCTCCAGAACACCACAGTCTTTGAAGAAAAAGCATCGCCTTGATGATGCCTTGATTTGGACTTTCTTTTAGCTTCAAAACCATAAGCAAATAAATTCCCATTGTTTAAGCCAAACCATTGCATTGGTATTTGCCCATTCCTCTCGTTATCTGTGTCTTTTGACATAATGGGGAATAGAGCACCAGCTGTTTATTCATGAGTAACCAAGGCTCTGGATTCTAAGAATCTGATCACCCAACTTTGAACCTTGTTAGGTTTAGAATGATAAAACCACAGAGTCTCAATGTGGAAAGCAGGCCTCAGGGCCACATAGTTGAAACCCACACTTGATGCTTGTGAAGGAAAGGTCTTCAACTATTTATTCATCACAAATATGTGCTGTCTTTCTTGGCCTAAATGGGATACCAGTCAAGGATACATTTGAACAGAGGTCCAGGGTGTTGCACTGGATATACAATTTTGGATGGACAAAAGTAATGTTTGTCTCCAGGGCTTAAAATTCCCAATGGAACCAATTATCACTCCATAAACTGTTGAGAAATGTACTTTTTAAGGGAATATTACACTCTGGGAGGAAGAAGAACCAGGGTGTAAACTCCCAGGTGGGAGTAATGATTTGTAGAATCGAGAATAGGGGCATTTTTAAAGTAATACTTCCAGCGTTTGCACTAGTAAGGTCTTAATAAGATGCTCTTGCTTTGCTTCTATTATTATTTGATCCAAATTCTTTACCATATGCTCAGTCTGCAGTGGCCTGGGAAAGCATAGGCCATATGTATAATTGAGATTGAAAGTAAGATGACATCTGCTACAGTCAGCAATAAGGTTTGAATATTGGAGAAAACATGGTAGAAAAAAATGAGGCAATAATTTAAAAATCTTTCCACTCAATCTCTGGATGGAAGTAGCAGAAACAATGTGAAGAAAAACTGCTCTTAGAGAGAGCAAGTGTAGGTAATTTCAGGCCATTGATATTATAGGTATGATTTTTCATGAATTCAATAGTTTTATTTAAAATCAATTCAGCAATTCATATTTTCATTAATTTATTCATTATCCAATAATTTATTAAGTGCCCTGGAATACATATTACTGTAATTTTGAGAGAAGAAGACAGAACCATGATGATAGGAAGCAAATTTGCCTTTGGCTAGAGTGTAAGCAGATTGTGTAGAGTTTGTGCACTTAAAGGCTTTGAGGGAGAACCACACTGGGCCACTGGTAAGCTTAAATGCATGGGCAGGTGAAAGAGTTCAAAGAATTAAGGGGGGTGATGTAGAAAATTCTACAAATATTTTAAAAAGTATAAACTGTTGTCATGATCACACAGTTGCTTATGGCAGAGCTGGAAGAAATATATTTGGGTCCAAATTAGTAGTTCTCAACTGGGGTAATTCCGCCCTCATCCCTGTGTATGGACATTTATGGTTGGGGGTGCAACTGGCACTGGTGGGTCAAAGCCAGGGATGCTGTTAAACATTCGACAATACTCAGGACAGCCCCCCACAGCAGAAATTTACCTCGCTCTTATTTTCAGTATTGCTAAGGTTGAGAAGCCCTGGTCTAAAGAAAGAACATAGAAAATGGGGATGGATACAGAAGCAGAGTAAACAGAAGGAACAGAGAGAATGGAAAGAAAGAGTGGGCCCCCAGTGATGCCATGTCCTTTACTTGCCCACATATAAATGCACAAATGATTTCCAACATTTTGCCCTGGTGCAGATTTGCATGGAAATGGCCTTGCCATACTGATTTAATTCTAGTTTCTTTGTTCCAAACACGAAACTATAAATCAGTTATTTCTTCTCAAACTGTTGGTTTTTCCATTGAGTACACAGGCCTGCCAGGTATAAATAGAATCAAAGTAAACTTCACTGTTCGCTCCAACCTTCCTATGTCCAATGGCTGATCCAGAGAGATGAAGAATGACAGCTCTTCTACTCCAGCAGGATTCAGTTGAGGGTGCTGAATGCATCTTGTCTGGTCAGGAGACAGACACCTGTTGTGCCTGCCATTCCCAGCATGGACTGGATTTCCCTCATTATTCTAGGATCCCCTGGAAGCAGAGCCACGGGCCTTCTCTTTAATGAGGTAATTAGGCAAAGTCAAGGCTCTTATCAAGAATTGCCTGTCTTTCATTGTCCTGGCTGCCCACACAAAAGGAACTCAATGATCCTTTCCAATTAAAGTACTAGAAGCCAACACATCTTACTATTCAAAGATAAAATTTGCATCAAAGAATCAAACTTGGCCCTTTTACAGTTATTCCATCTTGCTTAGGAATAAAAGACTTATTATGAGTGCCATTTTTTTGGAGGGTCAAGACCCAACATAACAGGGCTTTTACCAGGGATACCTATCAATACAACAGTTCTGTTATTCTTCACATTATAGGCCAAAATATTAGTGAACTTGAGAGTTTGAAGGCTCTTGAAAGTTTCCAGAAGATACTAAGATAGCTGTAGTGAATCTGAGAATTGAAGTTAAAAAACGGACTATGGTTTCAACTAATCAACAAAAATGAGAAATTAACTCTACATTGGGACAGAATTTATTTTTTTCTGAAAGTTGAGGAAGAGGGAGCTTGCATTTTTCTGGCTGTTTCTTCAATTCCTTTGCCATCCAAGGTTTTTCCCCCCAGCCATGTGCCAGTCTTGGATAGGGAGAAATTTTACTGTTCTAAATTGTATTTACTTCTCTGAATTTCTGAGCCTTGATACTAGGTTCTCTGTGGAAGCTTGATAAATATTCATTGATAGGAATGGTAATGAATACTAGATTTTTTTGGCTCCCTGCTTTCTGACTTTAATCCAGCCATTTCCTTCTCTCTTCCCTGGGGGAAATGGCAATCTGTTTAAGGCATGTTTGCACTTTGGAATCAGGAGGAGAAGCCAGCATAATTACTAGCTCCCAGTGATTCCTGGACTGTCAGTTAATTCCTCGGTCTTGCCATTTTCTCTACTTAACACACAGAGCTCAGTTTGCATATAAGTGAATTAGGTATCATGCTAAAAGATTTATTGCAGAGATGAAGGGTTAGCCAGGACAGCTCCTTTCTCTCTCAAAATACTGTTCTCCCAAACACACCATTGTACAGTTGCTTGAAATACTATTATAATCCACTCATTCTCTGGACTATAAATTGTCCTCTCTGCAAAGTGCAAGTAAGACATTTTTTTCCCTGCAAAGTTTATTCTAATTTAGTTTTCAGCCTAGATTTGGCTGGTATATTCTTTTTTTTTTTTTTTTTTTTTTTTTATGAGATGAGAGAACAGCGGCAACTCAGTTGTGCTTCCAGAAGAATTTTACTGGACTAGAACTCAAAATTATTGAATCTACATGGATCACATATTGGCAAATCGTCATCTCTGGTATGTTTGTGTGGTCAATATAACTTCAATAAATGGGATTTCTTTCTGCAGTGAAGTCTCCAATGAATTAGAGAAAAGTGTTAGCTAAGGCTAATTTAAATAAATTTGAGCTAATGTAAAATTTAAATTAATGGAAAGCATGAATAACCAAATATTTTAACACAAACCCTGATTTATTGCATTTATATCAGTCAAAACTTATAATTAGGGTGGAAATATATTTCCTATAGTCAATAAATATTTTTAAAAAGATGATCAGTTATTAATGAAGTATTTTCAAGGTATTCAAAAGTGCTCTAAATCAATTTATCCTCCTGAGAAAGTTATGTATTCTCTTTATAAGAATTTCAACATTATTAATTGATTACATAAATCTGCCTTATCTGTATCGCCTCTCCCAGTGTAAGCCTTTGTACATTATGACTGTTTAACAACAACAAAAACAACAAAATAATAGGTCCTTACAGACTAACTAACCTATGTCAGGTAATTTGGAAAGCCTTTCAATTGCTACATTGATTTATCTGTCCTAACAAATAGTCACTTTCATTATCCCTATTTTACAGCTACAGAGACTAAGGCACAGAGAAGTTAAACAACTTTTCCATGGTTAAATAGCAAGCAAATATTTATCTTATATTTGAACCCAGGCAGACTGGCTCTAGTCCCAGTTTTCTTGAACACTATGCTACTCTGCCTTTGAATAAATAGTTTGGTGTGTGTTTACTGGTTGATAACTTTGAAAGTAAACTTCAAGAGAAGGGATTTGACAGTTGTGAAATTATCTACTGTGCCCAAATCATGCTCCCTGGTGATTTATATGAATCATCATTTTAATCTTCATTGCAAACATGAGAGAGAGAGATATTTTGCTTTTCACTTTTCAGAGGAAGACAATTATTCTAAAACAAAACTTAATGAACAACCCATGTGACCAAGCTGGGAAGTGGGGGTGTCAGTGTTCACCCTTGGGCATGCTAAAGTCTTGGTTCTTTCCATTACCTGGCATTGCCTCTGATTGTCATCTGAAATTTATTTGGCCATAGGTCAAGAAAAGAATGCAAAGTTTTCTTTTACCTGAAACTACAGAGATAAAGTGTAGTACTTATTAAAAAGAAGATCATTTCTTTCTAATAATTATAGCTATAAACAGCCTGGGTTTGATATAGCCATGGCAAGTAGAAGAGAAAAATATGGCAAAATGCATTTGCTGTCTGTTACTAAGCTAAATATTGTATGATTAGAAGAATACTGAATAGTGTGTGATGGTTAAATTTATGTGTCAACTTGGCTAGGTAATGGTATCCACTTGCTTGGTCAAACACTGACATAGTTGCTGCTGTGGAGATGTTTTGTAGATGGGATTAGCATCTGCAATCAATTGACTAAGTAAATGATATTCACCTCTATAATGTAGGTGGCCCTCATCCAATCAGTTGGTGGTTTCAAAGGCGAGAACTGAAGGTTCCAAGGATCAAAACAAATTTCTGCCTCAAGACTGCAACAACTCTTACCAGAATTTGTGGGGGACAATTGCTATTCTGTTGATTCTGTTCCTCTCAAGAATACTGTTAATAGATAGTGTTTTAGGAAAATTAAGTTCAAGCCCCAGTTATAAAATGTACTATGTTTACACAAGTACTTTACATCTTTGAGCTTCTTTTTCCATTAAATAAGAGGGTTGACATATCTGCAGTATTCATTGTTTTTTTCCCCTTCCCCAACTACAGAATTAATTATTAATAAATTTTGTTGATCTAAGCAAGTCATTAAGATAAGATCAATATCAAAAAGATAGGACAGGGCAACTTCCCTTTGTTGGTAAAAGGACAACTGAAAATATTGGTGAGCAGTACAATACTATAATATCTACTACATCTGTAAATCTTTAAATTTCTGAACTGTACAAAGTTCATGTCCCCTGCTACCAAGTTTGCCTGATAAGTTTCTAATTTGACCCATTTAATTCCTGGATTTGGTACCTTTTTTAATTCTGATTTTATCACTTTCCATTTGGATACCAAGCGTTTTAGGAGACACTGGACTTTGTCCCCGCAACTAGGGTCTGGCTTGGATGCACCTGCATTCTTTCTTGCCTTAACTGTTGTAAGAAAACTTACACAGGCACCATTTATTTTATTCATTATTCTCTTTTTCTAGTGAGAAAATGATCCTCACTCCTTGCCTATTGGAGAAGGGAAGCCTATTTTCTCAGCTCCCACTTGTAGTGTTTCTCACCAACGTGCTTCATTCTTCTATGAGCATATGCCCTCTCTTTCCCTCATTGGACCATCTGTAATCTCAAATATTGCAACCTATCATATTGTATAGCAGCTTATGAGCAAAGCTTTAGTGGTCACAGAACGGGTGGATGCAAAACACCATAGAAGAAACACCTTAAATTTAATACTAGACCTCTCTCTTAAAAGTACCTTAGGCATCTCCACATATTTTCTCCTCAGGCCCAATCTCTCACAATATTATTAAATTCCCTCTATCCTCTTCTGCTCTTAGTCAGAGAGCTATACATAATCTTGTTAATTTTTAAGTAGAGTAGTTCTCTATTTCCAGTTCCAATGAAGACAAGGCATTATTTACATATCTTGAAACTAACTAAGGTGTTTTGCTAAATAACAAAATAATCTCTTCTAGTTCAGAAAGCTTAGCTTCACAAAGAACCAGTCATCAAAGGCATATATAAAGATATACTGTTTTCTTTAATATATTCTGGAATGTGGACAGAGCAGCCTCCAGGGGTCACGGCTCTAGTGCGTGTTTCTTCCGGTTACATTTGTGAGACATACTGCAAACAATGGGTTTTACAAGATCTCACGATTGTCCTAGGATTTTCCCCTAATACTGGTCACAAACCTTGTTCTTTTCTTACTGGGTAAATCTCAAAAGGCTCAGAAGTTGCATGTGAATCAAGAAAGCTCAAAGAATTCAGACGGAGCTTGAATTCCAAGTGGCAAGGAACAGAATTGAAAATTTCACACAAAAAAACCTTTATTCTCTGGGTCAGCTCAACAGAGACCAGGCAGTAAAGAATAGGTGAGAACGGAAACTAATCAAGAAAAGAAACCCTTTCAAACAACAACATCAGTCACAAAAGCCGTGATTCACAATCGAAGTATCAGTTGAGCTGGTTCTTATTTTTAACCAAAGCATCCCTTTTGGTTTTCCTTGATGTTCATATCCAGTTCAGAAGAATGTTCCACTAAAGGTTTCTTTCTTGTGTCTCATAAATAAATCAGCAAGATAAAAATAGCTGCTTTTCTCAGAGTTAAAACAAAATGAAAGTCAAAGTTTCAACAATATTCCTCTGTTCTTTTTTCCCCTATTTTCATAAAAATAATATCTCTGAGGGAAAGAATTGGTTGAGGCAAAGGCAGGCTGATTTTGAAGAAAGTATTTATAATGTTGATGATTATTTAAAATTTAGGATTGGCCCATGTTTTATTGGAAATATAACTTGTTTATCCAACGTTTAAGAAATCCACTTAATTATAGAAATATTTGATATATTATATCTCTCTTCTAGACAATCAGTGCTGCTGTTATAGGAACTCCAGAGAGTTGGGGCAATGGTTTTTCAACTTTTGTCTGAAGATAAAATAATCCCTTGTAGTTTAGGGTAGCACTTCATGGAGGAGTTTTGTAAATGAAAATCCACAAGTAGAGAAAATTCCAAGGAGCAAGTTCCATCTTTTATCTCTGAACATAACTCATATATATTTCACTTACTTGCAGGAATATAGCTTGCACTTTAGGGCAACTTATTCTTCCAATAGCTGCCAACACTTCCTTTATGCCTCTCTTTCTCAGCTTCAAAAAGACATTGAGGTGCTTTAGACACCAAATAAGTTTCCTTTTTCTGAGACTGTCTTAGAGATTTAATATATGGTGCATTCATTTAAAGCAGAGAGATGAATGTGGTTACATTGGGATGAACTCATATATACTGCTCCATATATATTAAACTTCACATAACATTCCAGAAACTAAAATACTGAATCATCTTTATGTTCATATTTACTTACTTAGTTATTCAAAATTCTGGATAGAGTGTATCTCAGAGCTACAAATACCATTGCAGAATTTATTTAAATGTCTCTAACTTTCAGCTTTGCCTTAGGATATAGAATGCTGGAAAAACCAACATTTCCACCCCTACAACAACAACAACAACAAAATCTGAGTAATCTAAAAAAATCAAAACTTCTTGAATATATCAAAGAACTCAGATCTTAGGGAAACCAACCCAAAATATAAGGAGAGCCAGGTGCCTCAAATGAAAAAGTGAATGTGAGCACTTGCTTAACTAAGGCAGACATGAATCACTGTGCAAGCCATCAAGAAGGATTTAAGATAAATATAATCAATGGACTGATTGTGGACTAGCATGAAACTATAGAAACTCTGGAAACTGCCAATGTAAGAAAAATTCACACCAACCCATAGGCTCTTCTCCACAGATATCACTGGGTGCTTAGGAGAAATAGTGAGGGAATAAAAAGAGACAAGAAAGTGGGCATCCCATTGTGATGGCTTGGGGAAGGGGCATAGCACCTGCTGTGGGTAAGCCATGAAACCTGGCCTGGATACTTCTTCCTTATTTCCCTGTGGGAAAAAAAAGTCTTAAGCAGCTGTGGGAAGGGCAGTAAGTACTGTCTCACTCAGAGTACAGAAGAAGATCCCTTGCAACTGAGGAAAGGACAGAAAACAATTCATCTTTTCTTGGGGAAGGGGCATTGAGACATCCTGAGGTTAGATCATTAGAGATCCCTTACCACTGGGAGCAGGTGAGAAACACTGACAAAGAACTACTCCTGAGATTCAGGAATACATCATCTGTTAAGACTGAGGCTGAACCAAAAGAACAGAAAAGCTACCATAGGTTGTGTCCCCACCGCAAAGACAGAAAGTGTGAAGTAAGAAGCAAGAGCAAGCTATATAGCTTGGGAAGGGGCAAAACTATAAATAAATGCCCTATTTTGGATACACACACAAAGAGAAGACTTGAAGGCATCAAGAAAAATCCTTGAGCCCCCATAATCAACAGAAGATAATTCTAGAAGAATTTGAAGACTGGTAATACACTGACTGAAAGTATAGGGGGGAAAATCCCTCAAACCCATCTCAACTTTTGAGTAAATTTACTCAATTCCCCACACTAAGGGACTAGCGAAAGAAGAGGCAAGCCTAATTCCAAGCATAAATAAGATTTAACTCAGCCTCTACTGTCCTACACAGGGTATCTGTCCTTCAACCCAAGATAATGAAACACAAATAAGTACTGTGAATAGACAAATTTATTAATAGAATTAAACTCAGTTATGACACAGATATTAGACAAGGATTTGTAAATAATTGTGGTTAATATGTAAAAAACTCTTGTGATATGAACAGATGAAGAATTTCAGCAAAGGGGTGGAAACTATAATAAAGAATCAAACAGGAATGGCAAGAAGAAAGCCACAATAATAAAGATGAATAATGTCTTCAATGGGCTCATCAATAGACTGAACAGTGAGGAAAGAATCAGTGAATCTAATTCTAGGTCAATATATATCACCAAAACTAAAGAACGTAATAAAAATGATTTATAAAATAGAAAAGAGTTGCTAAGGTATGTGGAGCAATTTCACTTGTAATTAGAATCCTATAAGGAAAAGAAATAATGAGAAAGGGAGAAAAGCATGTTTGAACAAATAAGGGCAGATAGCATTCTAAAATTAAAGAAAGACACCAAATAAGAGGTCCAGTAATCTCAGATAAATTTACCCACAATCAGAGCTAGATATATCTTAATCAAACTCTTGAAAATCAAAGACAAAGAAACAATCTTGAAAGTAGTCAGAGGTAAAAGTCACATTCCATACAGAAAGATGAAGATAAAAATTACAACAAGCTTCTTGTTGAAAATTATGCAAACCAGAATAAAATGGAGTAACATTTTAAAGTTCCAAAAGGGGACGGAGAATACAACAACAAAAAATCCTCTTCTCCCAGGATTCTATGCACATTAAAAATATATGTAAAATACAAAGGAAAAATACCAACCGTTTCAGACAAAACAACAGTAGAGAAAATTTATTGCCAGTATCACTGCACTCTAAGAAATGTTAAAAGGAAATTTTTTTGGCAAAAGCAATATGAAAACAGAGAGAAACTTTCATCTACACAAAGAAAATGGAAAAGTGTGGTGTGGTAGGTAAAATAATTGAAAGTAAAAGCAATATTATTTGCTTTCATACTTCAATTAATCTAAAAAGCAATTGCCTAAAAGAAAAAGAGGATCCATGGATATTGTACTTATAACATATTCTATGATGGAAAGAAGGGGATGGAGGAAAGGGGAGTGATTTGTTATAAAGCCCTTCTTCTGACATAAATTGATGTAATATTATTTGAAGATGGATTACCATTGTTGAAAGATATATATTGTAAACCTATGGTAACCTACAAAAACATTTTCACAAGAGATATAATTAATAAGCCAAAATTCGAAATAAAATAGAATTATAAAAATACTCAATACAAGAAAATTGAGATGATATATTCTTCCTTATTGCTCCCACTGAGTACAACTAAATACCTGGGATATTATATATAAAACAAACTTAAAAAGATGCTCAACATGGAAAGAAGAGACAGACTGCTAAGGACAGTCAGACCTCAGCCATAACATGGTGGTGAGTTCCCTGAGGTTTCTTTCTTTTCTTTTCTTTTTTCTCACATTCCCAGATTTAGAGCTGAAAAAGCCAGCAGCCCAGACACACCAATGAGAACAGACAAAAATAAATAAATCAGATAATAAAGACCAAGGAAATGGTGAACTAGCAAGATAGAAAACTTTTAGACAGTAATGACTACTCCAACCAAGCACCCTAGCAACAGTGTAGCACTCCACCATGGCAGAATTTCACTCTTGTGAGACTGTAATAAAGTATCCCCAAACTCAAGCAGGGTGGGGTTGGAGAAGGATGGACTTTCATTGTTGTCAGGGAGTAAAAAGCCTCATCCCCCATTAGAGTGTCAGTAGAGACCATATGTAGATTTCCACCTACAGTCAGCCATGCCCTCCCCATTGAACTGGTGCCAGAGGAGGGCTATCAGAGAGTCAGGACTGTCATCATCAACCCACAGTAATGAGGCCACACCCATGGCTATGTCTCTGGAGACCACGTGGGGAAACCAAACTCCCACCTCTGCCAATCAGTAATGAGGAAACCCTCCTTTGTATCCACAGAATACAAGTGGGGAAACTGGGCTTCTACCTCCTCCTGGCAGTAAAGAGATGACACACTACCCCTTCTGGAGTGGTGTCAGTAAAAGCCAGGTAAAACAGAAGGTTTAAATAAGATCCAATATTTTATATCATTATAGCAAAATGACCAAGATTCAGTTGAAAATAACTCATCTTACTAAGATCCAGTAAGATTTCAAACTAATAAAAGGAAACAACCAATAGATGCAAACAGTGAAATGACAGAGAAGTTAGAATCATCTGACACACATATTAAAGTGGTTATGATAAAAAATGCTTCAAAGAGCAATTGTCACAAGGTTAAAACAAATAAAAAAAATTCAGAAAAGTAATAAAAGATATAAAGGAGAACCAAATGGAATTTTTAGAACTGAAAAATAGAATAACCTAAATGAAAATATCAGTAGGGCAGCAGCAAGGAGGGTACAAAAGAAAGAATCAGTGAAATGGAGAATAAAATATTATAAATTAATTAATTGAAAAAAAAATAGATGGAATAAAAGGAAAAGCACTGTGGGACTATCACAAAAGAACATTTGTGTTATCAGAGTCAGAGAAAAAGATGACAAAAATGAGATTGAAAACATATTGGAATAAATAATGATTGAAAACTTCTCAACTTTGATAAGAGACATAAACTTACAGAATTAAGAAACAGTGAACTCCAAAGAGGAAAGCCCCAGAGAATTCCACATCAAGCTATATCATACTCCAAATGTGAAAACTAAAGGCAAATTAAAAAATCTTCAAAGCAGCAAGAGGGAAATAACAGCTTGCATATAAGAGAAGAACATTTTTCCTGACAGAGGATTTCTCACCAGAGATCATGGAAGTCAGAAGGAAGTTACACAATAGTTTTTGGTGATGAAAGAAAAAAACCTTCAACCCAGAATCGAACCTGTATGCAGAGAAAATATTCTTCAGGAATGAACAGGGATTCAAATACATATATATATATATATATATATGATGTTTGATAATACCAGTAGAATGTGGTAGGTTATGTAAATGTAATATAATACATAGATCCACCACTACGAAAACCATACAAATAGAGAAAGTCCAAAACACTATAAGTAAATCAAAATGGAATTTAAAAAATATTCAAGTAACTGATAGGAAGGCAGGACAAAGAAAATTGAGAAATAAAAAACAGAGAACAAAAAGAAAATAAAAATAAGTGGCAGATTTAAGTTATACTAATAATTATATTAAATGTAATCACTCCCCAAACAACACACTGTTTCCAAGTGGTGACAGAATATATACCAAGATAAGCAATATCCTGGATCATAAAATAAACCTCAACAATTAAAAAAAATGTCAGAGTTTGTTCCTCACCATAGTGAAGTCAAACTAGAAATCAATAAAGATAATAGGAAAATATGCAAACATTTGGAAACAAACAAAAAAAATAAGAACAATAGCAACAACAAAAACCCAAAGAAAACACTCGCCAAAAAAAAGACTACTAAAACTTTTAAATAACCCTTGGACCCAAGAGGAAGTCTAAAGAGAAATGCAGCAATTCATGGAACTGAATGAAAATGGATATACAATATATCAAAACTGGTAAGACACAGTGAAAGTAGTACTAATAGGGAAATTCATTACACTAAATGCATACATTAAAAAAAGAGGCAAAATTTTAAATTGATAATTTAAGCTTCCACCTAGAGCACTTAGAGAAAGAAGAGTCAAAGTAAAAAGGCAAGCAGAAGAAAGGAAATAATTAAAATCAGAGGAGAAAGCAATGAAATGGAAACAGATAGAAAATCAATGCATGAAAGAACTGGTTCATCAAAAAGATCAATAAAATTGACAAACATCTAGCATGACTGACAATTTAAAAAAAAAAAGAGTACACAACCATGCCAAGAAAGAAATAAGAGATAATACTTTATACTCCGCATGCATCAAAAGGATAATAAGAGAATACTAACAACAGCACACATATATTTGACAATGTTAATGAAACAGACCAATTCCTCTAAAGGCACAAACTGGTACAACTCAGACAATGTGACATTGTTAATTAAAATAGCTCCATAACTATTAAAGAAATTAAATTCATTTTTGAAAACTCCTGAAAAAGATATCACCAGGACTACATGGTTTCAAAGAAGAATTCTACCAAATATTTTAAAAATAATAAATACCAATACTGAATAATCTTTTCCAGAGAAAGGTGAAGAAGGAATAAACCAAATAATTTTATGTAGTTAGTATTACTACTACATGAAAACCAAAAAAGAGAATAAAGAAAAAGGAAAAAGAAAAATAGAGACCAATTACGTTCATTAACATTGTCTTAGTTTCCTAGGATGCTCAAAGCAAATACCATGAAATGGTTCCACTTAAACAAGGGGAAATTTATTCTTTCCTGTTTCTTGAGGCTGGGAAAATGCCCAAATCAAGGCATCATCAAGGCGATGCTTTCTTCCCAAAGACTGGCTGCCGGTGATCCTTGGCTCCTCTGTCACATGGCAAGGCACGTGGTGGTATCTGCAGGTCTCTCCCTTCTCTTCTGGGTTTCATTGCTTTCAGCTTCTTGATTCTGTGGCTTTCTCTCTCTTTGTCTGGAATTTGTTCTCTTATAAAGACCCCAATAAAAGGATTTATACCCATTCTGATTTAAAAGGCCCTACTTACAATGTGTCCACACTGGATCCACACTCACAGGGATGAATTAAATTAAAGAATGTGTTTTATTTGGGTTCCTATAGCTTCAACCCACCACAAATAAAACACAAAAAATCCTAAACAAAATATTAGCAAATACAGTTCATGAATATATAAAAAAGAATTATTCATCATAGTCAATGGCAAAAGGCTGAAAGCTTTCCCCCTAAAATTACTAACCCAACAAGGATGCCTGCTTTTACCACTGCTATTTAACATTGTAATGGAAGATCTTATGAGTGCAACTCAGCAATAAAAAGAAATTAAATGCACCCAACTTAAAAAGGAAAAAGTATGATTATCTCGATTTGCAGATGGCGTGTTCTTATATACAGAAAATCCCAAAGAATTCAAAACAAAGCTACTAGAGATAATAAACAGATTCAGCAAGGCACACAGTCAACACACAAGCATCAGTTGTATTTTTACACTAGCAACAAATGATTCAAAAAGGAAATAAATGAAACAATTCCATTTTCAATAGTATATAAAAGAATAAAATATGAGAAATATACTTAACCAAGGAGGTGAAACCTACAATACTTTGCTGAAAGAAATTAAACACCTAAATATTTGTAATAAGTCAATACTACTTCAAATTCACTACAATCTACATATTCACCACAATCCCTATCAAAATTCCAGCTGCTATTTTTGCAGAAATGGAAAAGCCAATCCTCAAATTCAAGGGGCCCCAAATAGTCAAAACAGTCTTGAAAAAAGAATAACAAAGTTGGAGCACTCATCTTCCCCTACTTCAAAACTTACTTCAAAGCTACAGTAATCAAAAAAGTGTGATACGCCCAATGGAATAGAATTGAGATTCACAGATCTATGACCAATTGGTTTTCAGCAGGAGTACCAAGTCCATGCAATGGGGAAAGAACAGTCCCTTCAAAAATGGTGATAGACGAATGGATTTCCATGGTCATATGCAAAATCAACACAATGAATCAATTGGCTATTATTCAGGGTAAAAAGAAATGGCATTCTGATACATGCTACAACATAGATTGACCTTGAAAATATATACTAAGTGAAATAAGCCAGGCCAAAAAGACAAGTATTGTTGGATTCCACTTATATGAAATATTTAGAATAAGTAAATTCATAGAGACAGAAAGTAGATTAGAGGTTAACAGAAGCTGTGGGAAGGAGGGAATGCAAGTTATTGCTTATGATTGCAAAATTTCTGTTTGGGGTTATAGAAATGTTTTGGAAAGGATGGTGGTGATGGCATCTTAACATGATAAATGTGATTAATAACACTGAATTGTTCATTCACAAATGAGGAAATTTGCAAGTTTTATATTTTATATGTATGTAACATAATAATATGATTAATCCAGATATTCAAGGAGGTTATAAGATTTGAAAACTAACCAATGTATTTCACCATATTAACCAGCTAAAGAACAAAAATCACATGAACATATCACTTGATGCAGAAACTAACAAACAAAAAGAAAACATTTGACGAAAACAATGCTTATTCATGGCAAGAACTCTCAGAAAACTGGAAATAGAGAGTAATTTCCTCATTTTGATGTAGAAGATTGAGAAAAACACCATAGCTACTATTATACTTAATGAAAAAGAATGCATGCTTCCCTCCTATAATTGGGAACAAGTCAAAGATGTCTACTCACCACTCTTACTCAATGTTGTGATATAAAATCTAGCCAGTGCAATCAGAGAAGAAAATGAAACAAAGGGAATTACAGATGTAAAAGGAAGTTATGGAACTGCTCCTGTGTGCAGAAGACATGATTATAGACTATCCAAAGAATCTACCAAAAAACTCCTAGAACTAATAAATGAGTTGAGAAATCTTTTAGCATACAAGATAAGCATACAAAAATCAATTGTAAATTGATATACTAGCAATGATCATGTTAACAACAAAATTAAATATACACCACTTATAAATGCTATAAAACTGAAGTAGAGAGGTATAAATCTAACAGAACATACTTATATGCTAAAATTACAAAATGCTGAGGAAAGAAATAAAAAATTATATAAATAAATGGAGAGACATATCATGACATGGATTAGAATACTCAACATAAAAACATAAATGTTCTTCAAATTGATATACATGTTATATGCAATTTCTGTCATAATCTCAGCAAATTTATTTTGGTAGATGCAGACAAGATTATTCTGAAATGTATATAGTAAGGCTAAGGAATTATTTTAACTAAAAGAGACAAAGTAGACTTTTGTACAAAGAATATTACCAGGGACAAAATGGCAATTACATAAAGCAAGAGGGGTCAATTTAGCAAGAAAACAACAATCCTATATGTGTATGCCCTTAACAACAGGTCATCAAAAATATGAAGCAAAAAACTGATAGGACTAAAAAGAGAATTAGATAAGCCCACAATTCTAGTTGGACACTTCAACACTCCCTTTCACATTTATTTATAGGACAAGAAGAGATAAAATAAATACATAGAAGACTTAAGCAACACTGTTAATTTACTTCGTCTAATTACATTTTACAGAAGATACCACCCAACAACAGCAGTATGCATTTTTTTCACGTAAATATAAAACATTCATCAAGAAAGGCCATATTCAGTACCAAAAAGCAAATAAAAATATTATTTTGAAAGTGAAGCTATTTCACACATCATAAATAACTTATGGTGGAGTTGGGTTAACATTACCAAACATAGTTTAAAAGATCCAGAAAAACTGATATAATGAACATTTGTAAGAGATTCAATATCAGTTTTTTTTCCTTTTTTAAGGCTGTGAAAGTGTTGTCTTTCATTTGACTAAACAGACATTAAGAAAAAGTATTTCAAATATTTTTGCAAGAAGAGAAAATCATATATTTTTTAAATAATAGAAACAAGCTTAAATTTTATAAACTAAATTGGATATTAGTGACAAAGAATAAAATATCGCAGACTGGCTTTGGGATTTTTATAATAGAACTATTCCCTAGAAGTCCTACTCTAAACTAAACAAAAGCAAAACTAAATCAAATAAGCAACACCAGCAATCACCTCCATTCTAATCTCCCCATTGATATGGAAGGCATTTCAACATTAATGATCTTAAATTATTGAAAGCTGGCTGCACATTTTCGGGTTGGCAGTGTACCATTAATGTCATAGCTTCTAGTCACTTAGCAGGAGACTAAGGAAAGAACAGCTAAACATAAGTGGTAGAGGCAGGGGATTAAAGTTATGTATTCAGTGGATGGGTTGGTCATCAAAAAGAACACATCCAGAAAAGAAATGAATGAGCTGGGAGATCAATTTAAGGAACTCGCCCAGCAGTTATCAGGAAGGGATAAAGAGATTAAATGAGGGGAACAGAAGTATAGAGCATTATACTGAAGTCAACATCATTATAATATGTGCCCCAGGATCACTAATAATAACAGTGGGAAGGAAATATTTGAATAAATAGTACTTGAGAATTTCCTGTGATTGAAAAAAAAAACCCTTCAATTTGCAAGAGTTTATACAATGCAAACCAGCATAAGTGGTGTGTGTGGTGGGATGCAAATACCCAAGCTATAGAACATTTAAGTCATCAAAGACAAAAGGAAGCATATTGCCTACTGAGAAACGAGATTGGGGACATCAGATTGCTTACCTCTGGCAGAGGACTAAATATGAAGTCAGCAAATCACTTTTGTAAATGCGTCATGTGCATTTCACTCTTTTGTTTGATTTCCATTTTATTCCAGGCCATAACTTTTAGATTTGAGAAAACCACTACCATTATACTCAATTAAATAGCAGTGTGTTTTATTTCACACTAACTCTAATCTCAGCCATATACAGTGTCAGGTTGCATGGCAAAGATGAATCACTTTGAATTTATTACTACAAGGACAGGAGTTATGGTGAATGGAGGGCAGATATGGTGGGGAGCAGCAAAGGGAAGGGAAGGTTTAGATTTAGGGATACAGATAATGATATAATAGTTTTGAATGAAGGTCCGGAATAGAATCACTACAATTTTTTTTTTTTTTTCTGTTTTGGACAGAATGAAATAATAGGAACCTGTCTGAAACTCAGGCTATAAATAACTTTTAAAAAACTCTGGATTAAAAAATTCTTGAAATATGTCAATGATCTGAAGGTTTAATAGTGAATACTTCATAGCCAAAGATGGCTAAAAGAAGAGGGAATCCAGAGAGGTAAGAAGGGCATGGACACAATTTCCCTCTTGAGAGCTTTTGCTTAATCTGATGACTGCAAAACCTTGATTTTAGTAGTCACAGAATGTGCAGACGAGAGGATTCAAGCATAGGGCTTATTCGTATGGAGAGTACAATAGGAACAAACCTACCCCTGATGAAAAGATGACTCTCAATTCCAGGGTCCACACACAAAAATGAACCAGAGATAAACCAGATATGCCTGGTTTCTGCAAGAAAGTGATGTAATTCACCAGATTCTCACTGTGAAGATATGAGGAGTCCCCCTGTGCTTCTGCAGGCTAAGGGAACAAGGTAACTATTCTGGTATTTGCTGTTCTGGTTTGCTAATGCTGCCAGAACCCAAAACACCAGAGATGGACTGGCTTTTATAAAGGGGGTTTATTTGGTTACACAGTTACAGTCTTAAGGCCATAAAGTGTCCAAGGTAACACATTAACAATCAGGTGCCTTCACTGGAGGATGGCCAATGGCATCCAGAAAACCTCTGTTAGCTGGGAATGCAAGTGCTGGTGTCTGCCCAAAGTTCTGCTTTCAAAATATCTTTCTCCCAGGATATTCCTCTCTAGGCCACAGCTCCTCTTCAAAATGTCACTCTCAGTTGCTCTTGGGGCATTTGTCCTCTCTTAGCTTCTCTGGAGCAAGAGCCTGCTTTCAACATCCGTCTTCAAACTGTCTCTCATCTGCAGCTACTCTCTCAGCTTCTGTGTGTCCTTCAAAGTGTCCCTCTTGGCTGTAGCAAGCTCTATTCTAACGTCTGAGCTTATATAGTGCTCCAGTAAACTAATCAAGGCCCATGCTGAATGGCCAGAGCCACACCTCCATGGAAATTATCCAATGAAAGATCTCACCCACAGTTGAGTGATCACATCTCCATGGAAACATCCAATCAAAAGTCTCCAACCCAATCAACACCAATACCTTTCCTGCCCACACAAGACTGAAGCAAAAATAATGGCATTTGGGGGGACTTAATATATCCAAACCAGCACATGTGCCCAGAGTGATCTGTTCTTCATTTTTTTTCTCTGTACAGAAGATCATTCTTCAAGATAAATTACATAACCAAGCTGTATTTGAATGGGGAAGGGCATTAGCCAAATGCAGCTCCCTCTAGCCTTCATATAGGGGATAAAAAAATGCTAATAAAATCTTCTGAAAGTCACAGTCCAAGGACTATATCCCACCCTCAAAAGACAAAGTAAAAGCAAAGCAAAATAAAAACTCCTGAAGATTTAATCATAAGTTTATAGAATGTTTCCCCTCCGCAATACCTTATGACCACATCAACAAGACTCCAAGATAATAACAATGGATTACAATTGAAAGAGTTGCAAGATATAGACTCCATTTAGGATGGAGTTTCTAGGGAAATGCAAAGCAAACAAGATGAGACAAATATAAGGATATTAGAGGAAACTGAAGCCCCTAAACCTAGAAAAACAACAAATATTAAACACAACCTAACTCCAAACCTGATAAACACTAAAGGTCATTTTACTTTAGGTTCTATTGCCTGAGAGATCATATCTGGCTTCCCCCCACCCCCCAAAAAAGAATTGCAAAGCAGCCAAAAGACAAGAAAAAAAAAATCTCTTCAGATTCTGAAGATTTCTCTTCACAATCTGAAGAGAAAAACCAAGCATTTGAACCAGACTCAGCTAAGGCAGAAATTGTGGAATTATCAAACTAGAAATTTAAAGAAATCAACTTAAATATACTAAGAATGGTAATGTAGAACTTAGGCAATATGCAGAAACAGATGGGTAATGTAAGCAAAGAGATTGAAACTCTAAGAAAGAATCAAAAGGAAATGCTGGAAATCAAAAGCACTATAACAGAAATGAAGAATTGCATGAGAAACTACTGAATCTAGGTAATACAGTAGGCTCTGGGATATTGTAAGTTGCCCATTTTAGTGGTAGTGTAGCTAAAAAGTGACAGCATTATGACAATGGAAATATCTGACCACTCTTGGAGCTCCTTTAAAAGCACTATCACCAGAGCTTAGTTAATACTTAGTCTCAACTTGCAGCTCCTTGGATAGTCTCTATTCTCAAGAGCGTAGTGGACATTTGATTTGAAACTCAACTTAGTGGGGTGGAGATAGACTAATTTCCCAGGGAATTTCCCATGCAAAAGCAAACTGCTGGCACCATCTCAGTTGCCTAAGGATGTGTAAAGATACTGTCTGGAAATTTAAAAAGGAAATCTTGGAAAACTAGATCATTATGGGGAATTATGAAAAACTCTGACATGTTTCTGGGGATCTAAATGCCTGCACACAAATGCAAAGATGTGTGTATGCCAATGAAATATGTGGGGAAAGAGAAGGCACCAGTAATTCACTTCTGGATGATTTTTAGGGCCTTGAACAAGTTAGAAGTGAAAACTAAGTCTGTCTTGTAAACTTCCTGAAGTTTAAAGGCATGCCTCCTCACAAAAATCTCTTTGACAAAGAGTGGAAGTCTTACAGGGAAGACATTTAAGGGAATCTTCTCACTAATCATTGGTTGAATACTAAATTATACTGAACTAGGTATGAACTTTAGAAGATCAGGCTTAAAAATGAAAAAAAAGAACTTAAAAACAAACAAACAAAAAAAACTAACAGATCTAAGTGACAGCACATTGCAGGGAAGACAGTATCAACAAAATTAATCAAGGAAAGTCATTAAACATATAACAGCAACAAGAATAACAACAAAACAACAAAAGCAAACCTTTGGAGAGTAGAGAATCTTATATTAGAGAAGTTATACTATCTAAAATGTCCAATTTTAAACAAAATTTACTAGACAAGGAAAGAAACAAGAACATATGCCACATACACAGAAAATTGAGCAGCCAGCAGAAAATGTTACTGAACTTTCCCAGTTTTGAGACTTGCTAGGCAAGACTTTAGATCAGCTATTATAAATATATTAGAAGAACTAAAGGGAATCCTGCATAAACCATTGGAATAAAGTACAATAATGATGTCTCACAAAATAGAGAATATCAAAAAAGGAAATAGAAATTCTATTAAAAAATAGAAAATCTGAAGTTGAAACATGTAATAACTGAAATAGAGAATTCACTATGGAGTTAATGTTTGAACTGGCAGAAGAAGAAAAAAAAATCACTGAATATGAACATAGGTCAATAGAAATGGTCCAAATCTGAGGATCAGAAAGAAAAAAGAATGAAGAAAAATGAACAGAATCTTAGAGACCCATGGGCAGCATCAAGCATATCAACATCTGCATAAAGTATTCCCCCAAAAGAAAAGTATACAAAAGGGGAAATATTTGAAGAAATAATGGCCCAAACCTCCCTAATTTGATGAAAACTTTAATCTATGCATTCGAGAAAATCAGCAAACTCCAAGTAGAATGAACTTTAAAAATTCCACAACTAGACACATCATAGTCAAATAGATAGAAATTATGCATAAAGATAAAATCATCAAAAAATTGCAACTCATCATATTCAAGTGATCCTAAATAAGGTTAAGGACTAACTTCTCTTCAGAAATCATGAAGGCCAGAAGAGAGCAGTATGCCATTTTCCTTGTGTTCAAAAAAAATATTTTCAACCCAAATTCTATATCAGGCAACAGTATCTTTCAAAAATGAAGAAATGAATGTGGTATTTCCAGATAAACAAAAAATGAGAGAATTTGTCACTAGCAGTTCTGCCCTAAAACAAATAATAAAGAGAGTCCTGCAGGGTGAAATGAGAGGACTAGATGGTGACTTGAATCCAGATGAAGAAATGAAGAGTATCAGTAAAGGTAACTACATGGATATTATGAAAAACAGAATAACAATATTTTTAATTGTAGTATTCTCTTTTCTCTGTTTTAAAATACAACTGCATAATGCAATAAATTTAAAACTATGGTTATGGCCTTATAATATATAGGTATATAATGTGTAAGTCAATTTTATTAAATAGAACTACATTGGAACATTTTTTAATATGCCATTGAAAAATTAATTTGATATTAATTTGGAATAGATTGTATTATGGTAAGAAGTTAATTTTAGTTCCTTGAGTGACTACAATGAAAATAACTACGTATTATGTAGGAAACAAACAACCTGGGAATTAAACAGTATACAAGAAAATATCTACTTAACCCAAAAGAAGATAGCATTTGAGCAACAGAGGATAAAGAAACCATAAGATATATAGAAAATTAATAGGAAAATGGCAAATGTAAATTCTATCTTCATAGTAACTACATTAAATGTAAGATGATTAAGCACCCCATTCAGATTAGCTGACTATATAAAACTATCTGATCCAAGTACATGCTCTTTATAAGAGACATATTTTAAATTCAAAGACACAAACAGGTTGAAGGTAAAAGGGTGAAGAAGGTTATAAAATGTAAATAGGAACCACAGGAAAGCTGGAGTAGCAATACTAATATCAGACCAAATAGAATTAAAAATAGAAAATATTATTGTAGATGAAGAGGATGATTTAAATCAAGAAGATATAACAATTATATAATGATTATAAACTTATATGCACCTTACAACAGAGCACCGAAATACATGAAGCAAAAAAAGGAAAGATGAAGAAAGAAATAGACAACACAAAAAATAATTGTCAGAGACTTTAATATCCCTCTTTCAGTAATGGATAGAATAACTAGGCATAAGATCAACAAGAAAATAAAAGACTTGGAAAAACACTATAAACAAAAAGCCATAACAGATCTATAGAATGCATACCCCAATAACAGCAGAATACACAATCTTCTTAAGTGTGCATTCAGCATTCTCCAGGGTAGCCATATGATAGACCTTTTGAAGGACAGAAATACTACATAGCTGGATCTTAGACCACAGTGGAATGAAATTAGAAGCCAAGTCAATAACAGAAAGAAATTTGGAAAACTAAAAAATACACGGAAATAAAAGAACACTCCTAAATAATCAATGGGTCAAAGAAGAAATTAGGGAAAATAGAGAAAACTTTACAATGAGTGAAACAAAAATACAAAATATAGAAAGACATGGGATGCAGCAAAAACTGCTTAGGAAGAAATTTATAACAGTGAATACATAATCAAAAAAGAAGAAAGATTTAAAATGAACAACCTAAACTTCACCTTAAAAACTGGGATGATAAAAGCAATCTAAACCCAAACCAAGAAACAGAAGAGAATAAGAAAGATTATAACTAAAATAAGTGAAATTGAGATATTTTAGTTTCCTAGGCTGCTCAAGCAGACACTGTGCAACAGTTCAGCTTTAACAATGGGAATTTAGTTGCTCATGGATTTGAGGCAAAGAGAAAGTCCAAATCAGGGCATTGTCAAGGTCATGCTTTTTCCCGAAAGCTTGTGGCATTCTGGGGCTGCCTGCTGGGCATCCTTGGTCTTTATCTTGTCACATAGCAAGGCACATAGCAGTGTTTCCTGGTCTCTCTCTTCTAATCAGTGTTATGTTGATGTTCAAATTCTCACTACTCCCTCTGCAGCTTTCTCCCTGTCTCTCTGAATTTCATTCCACTCATAAAGAATTCCGATAATAAGATTAACACCCAACCTAATACCTGACCGAGGTGGGCCTCACCTTAACTGAAGTAACCTCATCAAAAGGTCCTACTTACAATAAGTTTAAGAACATGTCTTTCTAGGGTACATACAGCTCCAAACCATGACAAGAGAATAGAAAAACAATAGAGGAAATCAGTGAAACCAAAGTTTATTTCTTTGAAAAGAACAACAAAATTGACAAAACTTTAGGTAGACTGACTTTTCTTTTTAATTCAGTTTTATTGAGATATATTCACATACCATACAGTCATCTATGGTGTACAATAAACTGTTCACAGTACAATCATATAGCTGTACATTCATCACCCCAATCTATTTTTGAACATTTTCCTTATACTAGAAAGATCAGAATCAGAATAAAAAATAAAAATAGAAAACAACATCCAAATCATTCCCCCCATCCCACACTATTTTTCCTTTAGTTTTTGTCCCAATTTATCTACTCATCCATCCATACACTGGATAAAGGGAGTGTGATCCACAAGGTTTTCACAATCACACTTTCACCCCTTGTAATTTACATTGTTATACAATTGTTTTCAAGAGTCAAGGCTAGTGGGTTGGAGTTTGGTAGTTTCAGATATTTACTTCTAGCTACTCCAATAGATTAAAACCTAAAAAGTGTTATCTATACAGTGTGTAAGAATGTCCACCAGAGTGACCTCTCGACTCCATTTGAAATCTCTCAGCCACTGAAGCTTTGTTTCGTTTCATTTCGCATCCCCCTTTTGGTCAAGAAGATGTTCTCAACCCCATGGTGCCAGGTCCAGATTCATCCCTGGGAGTCATATCCTGCATTGCCAGGGAGAGTTACACCCCTGGGAGTCAGGTCCCATGTAGGGGGGAGGGCTGTGAGAGCAACTGCCAAGGTGGCTTAGTTAGAGAGAGAGAGGGCCACATCTGAGCAACAAAGAGGCACTCGGGGAGACTCTTAGGCACAATTATAAGCAGGTTTAACCTCTCCTTTGCAGTAACAAGCTTCATAGAGGCAAGCCCCAAGACAGAGGGCCCAGCAGGTCAAGCCATCAGTCCCTAGTGTTTGTGAGAACATCAGCAACAATCCAGGTGAGAAGTCCAACACCTCCACATCCTCCCCCAGCTCTTCGGAGGGGGGGGGGGCCCTGCATATATGTTTTTATTCTCCACCCAAATTACTTTGGGATGTGTTGCTATTTCACTCTAACCTATACAGACCTGCCATATCTGACTTCCTATTCAAAGTTCCATGTAATTGTGGTGTTTGAACAAACTGACTGTAGAAATTATATTGTTTAGAAAATATAGATCCTGCACCAAATAAACATTTCTTCCCTTGGTCTCACATAGAATTTGAAGTTTTAACACACATTAGGTAGACCGATTTTTAAAAAAGAGAGAATACTCAAATTACTAAAATTAGAAATGAAAGAGGGAACATCACTACCTATATTACAGAAATAATGAAGATAGTAATAGAATATGCTGAACAACTCTATACCAACAAATAAATAGCCTAGTTGAAATGGACGCATTCCTAGAAAGACACAAGCTATGTGAATTTTAGTATTAGACTATCAACTTCATCTATGATTTTGATAGGGGCTGCATTAAATCATAGAGCAGTTTGGGGAGTGTTGCTATTTTAACTAGATTGCTTTCTGATCTATGAAGATGGGTGTCTTTCCACTTAATGAGATCATTAATTTCTTCCTACAATGTTTCATAGTGTACAAGTCCTGCACTTTATTTGGTAAGTTTTTTTTCCTAAGCATTTTATTCTCATTTCTATTATTATAGATGGAATATTTTAAATTCCATTTTTGAGTTGTTCATTGTTACCATATAGAAATACAAAGAATTTTTGTCTGTTGATCCATCCTGTGACATTGCATAACTCATTTATTAGTGCAGATAATTTTTTTGCTATATTTCTTAGGATTTTCTATGTGAAAAACCATGCCTTTTGGAAGTAGATAAAATTTTACTTAATAGTAAAGGACAAAACAATCTTGGTAAAGGACGAAGAGGATTCACACTTCCTTATTTAAAAAACTATTACAAAGCTACACTAATGGTGACAGTGTGTTACTAGCATAAGGATAGACATATAGGACCATGGAATAAAAGTGAAAAGTAAGAAATTAACTCACATTTTTGGTCATTTGCTTTTCAACAAGGATGCCAAGATAATTAAATGAGGGAGCAAATTGTCTTTTCAATAAATAATGCTGAGACAAGTGAATATCAACATGCAAAAGGATGAATTTGTACCCTACCTCACACCATAGACCTAAATGTATTAGCTAAAATTACAGCATTCCTAGAAGAAAACAAAGGAGTAAATCTTTGTGACTTTGTATATTGTAATGGTTTTCAAAATATGACAGAAAACCATAAGCAGCAAAAATAGGAATAAGTTGGATTTCACAAAATTTAAAACATTTTTGCATGAAAGGACAACATTGGGCAAAGATTTGAAGGAAAATTTCCCCAAAAGAGAAAAATAGCCAATAATCACATGGGAAGATGCTCAATATCATTAATCATTAAGGTAATGTAATTCAAAATCTCAATGAGGTAATATATCACACCCACTGTACTAAATATAAAAGACAGAGGATCTAAGATGGCAGCATAGAGAGGAGTGGAAGCTAAGTAGTCCCCCTGAAACAACTGAAAAAAAAAACAGAAACAACTAGTAAATAATCTGAAATAACTGTGAGAGGACAAATGTGACCATCCACTCATCATACGCCAACCTGAATTGGGAGGAATGCCTGAGATCACAGCATAAAATCTGTAAGTAAAAACTGCAGATCCAAATTGGGAGACCCCTCCCCCCACAGCCTGAGCTGCAAAGCCTCGTGGTGCCAGAGAGAAGCTCTCTCCCAGCAAGTGAATATAGCTCAGCTGAGCTCCAACTGGGGTTTTAATTAGCAAGTGTGAAATGCTCACTATGAGCTATGAATCCCCAACAAGCAGACAGAGGCTTTGGGTGATGACTGACCTTGGAGAGCTAGAGGGTTGCCTCGGACTAGATCTGAAGGGGACTCTCTGTTCCTTTTTCATCTCAGTGGAGAAAGCCTCAGCCATTTTCAGTTCCCAGTTCTGTGACCCAGACAAGGGTATAGCACAGGCAGAGAGAGACAATTGAAATGCTAATGACCTCCTCATAGGGCGTTTATCTTCTCTAAGAGGAAAGGAGTGGGGCCCAGCTCTACTACCTGCCTTTCATTCAGAACTTGGGGAAAAAGAGCCACAACTCCTTGCACCAGTGAAGAATTACAGGCTAACAGGTGTCACCTACTGGGCAAAAAGGCACAGAAGCATCAGAGGGTGTACCAATTTTCTAAGACACACCCTCAGGGAAACCAGATACTGAATATCTCTTCCTTCTGGGACCTTAGCCCATTCTGGTCTGGGGAGGCCTGATTGGGGTAACCAAGGAAACCATGCCTAGACAACAGAAAACTACAACCTACACCAAGAAAAAAAATGAGGTTATAGCCCAGTCAGAGGAACAAACTTGCACTTCAACTGTGATGCAGGAATTGAAACAACTAATAATAAGTCAATTCAAAAATTTTAGGGAAGATATGATGAAAGAGCCGAACTGTATAATGAAAACACAGGACATACACAAAGTAGAAATTGAAAGTTCAGAAAAATAACCAGCAGAATCTATGGAAATGAAAGGCACAACACAAGAGATGAAAGACACACTGGAAACATACAACAGCAGATCTCAAGAGGCAGAAGAAAACACTCAGGAACTGGAGAACAAAACACCTGAAAGCCTACACACAAAAGAACCGATAGAGAAAAGAATGGAAAAATACGAGCAACGTCTCTGGGAACTTAAAGACAAAATGAAAAGCAAGAATTTACATGTCATTGTGTCCCAGAAGAAGAGAAGGGAAAAGGGGCAGAAGCAATAACAGAGGAAATAATCAATACAAATTTCCCATCTCTTGTGAAAGACATAAAATTACAGATCCAAGAAGTGCAGCGTACCCCAAACAGAATAGGTCTTAGTAGGCCTACGCCAAGACACTTAATAACCAGATTATCAAACATCAGAGATAAAGAGAGAATCCTGAAAGCAGCAAGAGAGAAGCGATCTATCACATACAAAGGAAACTTGATAAGACAATGTGTGGATTTCTCAATAGAAACCATGGAGGCAAGAAGGAAGTGGGGTGATATATTTAAGATACTGAAAGAGAAAACCACCAACCAAGAATCCTATATCTGGCAAAACTATCCTTCAACTATGAGGGAAAGCTTAAAATATTGTCTGACAAACAGACAATGACAGTTTGTGAACAAGATACCTGCTCTACAGGAAACACTAAAGGAATCACTGCAGACAGAAAGGAAAAGACAGGAGTGAGAGTTTGGAAAACAATTTTGAGAGATAGTAGCACAGCAATGTAAGTACACTGAACAAAGATGACTGTGAATATGGTTGAAAGAGGAAGGCTGGGCCCATGTGGGACACCAGAACAAAAGACGAACAATAAAGACTGGGACTGTGTAACTCAGGAAAACCTAGGATGCTCAATGATTGTAATAAAAGGTACAAATATGTTTTTACATGAGGTAGAACAAATGAATGTCAACATTGCAAGGTGTTAAAAAGAGGGTGGGACTGGGGGAAAATGCAATCAATGCAAACTAGAGGCTAGAATTAACAGAAACATTGTATTATGCTTCCTTTAATGTAACAAAAGCAATATACCAAAGCTAAATGCATGTGGGGGGTGGGGAATAGGGGAAGGGTATGGGACTCCAGGCATTGGTGATGCTGTCTGACTCTTTATTCTACTTTAGGTTAATACTATCTTTCCTTTTGTCGCTTTCCAGCTATCAAGTTTTTTTGTTTGTTTGTTTGTTTTTCTCTCTTTCTCTTGCCTTTTTCTTTTGCCTCTCTGCCTTCTTTGACTCTTCCTCCACCTTTGTGGAAGAAATGTCCTTATATAGAGAGTGGGGATGGTGCTCAATACATAAATACGTGACTATACAGGGAACCAACGATTGTTTACTTAGGACAGAATGTATAGTGTTTGAACAAAACCATCTTAAAAGAACTGGGTTGATGAAGAAACCTTGAGGGCACTATATTGAGTGAAATAAGACAGACACATAAAGGCAAATATCGCAGGGTCTCACTGATATGAACTAATTACAATATGTAAACTCGTAGACACGAAATATCAGTTACCAGGGTATAGAATGAGGCTAAAGAATGGGGAGCGGTTGCTTATTATGAGCAGAATGTTCAACTAGGGTGAACTTAAATTATTTTTATTTGGAAATGGACAGGGGTTATGGTAGCATGTAATGAGAATAACTAACAGTGCTAAAAGGTGTGTGAAGGTGGTGGAAAGGGTAAGCTCAGGGTCATGCATGTCACCAGAAGGAAAGTTGGAGGTTAAAAGATGGGAATGTATAAAACAGTGAATCTTGTGGTGGACAATGTCTGTGATTAACTATACAAATATTAGAAATCTCTCTCATGAACTAGAACAAATGTATGTCACTATAACTGGAGGTTAATAATAGAGAGGCATATAGGGAAAAAACATACACCTATTGCAAACTATATACTACAGTTAGTGGTATTTTAACATTCTTTCATCAACAGTAACAAACATACTATACCAAAACTATGAATCAATAATGGGGCGGGCCATGGTTAGGGGTATGGGAGGATGTGAATTTCCTTTTTTTTGTCTTTATTTCTTTTCTGGAGTAGTGAAAATGTTCCAAAAATTGAAAAAAAAAATAATTGTGTTGATGGATGCACAGCTGTATGGTGGTGCTGTGGGCAACTGATTGTACACTTTGGATCTTTGGATAGTTGTATGGTATCTGAACAATCTCAGTAAAAAAAATATACATATATATATAAAATACATTGGGGTGATGAAAGTACAACTATATGATGGTACTGTGAACAGCTGATTGTACACCATGGATGATTGCATGGTATATGAACATATCTCAATAAAACTGAATTAAAAAAAAAAGATATCACAGTGAAAAAATCTTAGGTGGGGAAAAAAAAAAAAAAGACAGACAACATAGACCTTAATATAAAAGACCAAAAATAACAAGTATTGACAAGAAGTGGAAAAATGGGAACCCTCATACATTCTGGTGTTAATGTAAAATGATGCGTCTGATTTTGAAAAATTTATTGGAATTTTTCCAAATGCTAAACATACAGATAACATATGACCCAATGATTCCACTTCCAGGTATATACACAAGAGAAAATACATGCCCGTAAAAAAACTCATAAATGAATGTTCTTAGTATTATTACTCGTAATAGCTCAAAATCCTAAACAACCTAAATGTCCATCAATGGATGTCTGGATAAACAAAACTGGTATATGTAGATATTGAAATATTATTCTGCAATAAAGTAGAATGCAATGCTGTTGCAGGCTGTAACACGATAAATCTTGAAAACATTATTCTAAATGAAAGAAACCAGTCAAAAATTGTATGTATGTATGTATGTATGCATTGTATAATTCTATTTATGTGAAATTTTCAGACTAGGCAAATTCTTAGAGATGGAAAGTAGATTAGTGTTTGCTTGGGTCTATGGCAGGGAATAGATGGGGGACCTGAAATGGGAATGATTCCAAATGTGTACAGGAGTTTTTGAAGGTGTTGAAAATGTTTTAGAATTAAATAGAAGTGATGTTTGCAAAACTCTGTGACACTGAATTTTACAGTTCCAGTGGTGAATTATATAGCATGTGCATTTCAGCTTCCTGGCTGCCAAAAAAATGCAATGTGTTGGCTTAGATAATGGGAATTTATTGGCTCATGGTTTGAGGCTAGAAGAAGTCCAAAATAAAGATGCCATCAAAGAGGTACTTTTTATCTGGAATAACGTGGTGTTCTGGGGCTGGCTGACAGGATCTCTTAGTTCTTGGATTTTCTGTCACATGGTAATGCACTGGAGGCCTCCCTGGCTTCTCTGGTTTCCATTGACTTTTGGCTTCTTCCCATAGCTTTCTCTCTGGTTTCTGAATTTCTCTGTGTTTCTGAATTTCAGTCTGCTTATAAAGAATTCCAGTTAGAGGATTAAGACTCAACCTGATTCATTTAGGCCTTACGTTAACTGAAGCAACCTTGTCAAAGGTTCTATTTACAACTTCACACCCACAGGAATGGATTAAGAACATTTTTTTTCCTAGGGTACATAGCTCTAAGCCACCACAATGTGAGTTACATCTCAATAAAATTGCCAAAACTGTTTAATCTAATGTACATGCAGGACATTCCACCCAACAACTGCAAAATGTGCATTTCTTTCAATCAAATAGAGGGCATTTATAAACAAACATTGGCCACATACTGAGTCAAAGAACAAGTTTCAAAATATTTTGAAGGATTAATTTTTATACAGATCAATTTCTCTCATGAAAATTTAAGTAAATAATACATAATTGCAGTAAAAACTGGCAGTCCCATCCAATGGAAAATAAATAAGGCATCTAAATAGTACATAGAGAAGTTACAATCATGGAAACTAGAATGTATTTTAGAATTGAATGCCCATTAAAACACTAAGTATCAAACATTTTTATAAAGCTAATTAGCTTTATTACAATGATAAAATGCTGAAAATTAATGAGCCAAGCATTTAACTTAAACATTCAGTAAAAAAAATCAATAGACTAAATCCACAGAAGAGTGGAAGATCTGATTAACACAAGGGCAGAAATCAATGAGAAATGCAAAACAATTATGCAATAGAAAGCCAAATAATGATTTTTGAAAACACTTAAAATATTAAGAAATCTTCATCAAAATTGATAAAAAATAGAAATAATGGACAAATAAAACAATATTGGGTTATAAAATGTGGAACAATCTGTTATAGCCATTCTTCTTTAAAATTAGTGATGGTCAGGTAGCTAAAAGGTAAGTCTTTAGATTATAGAGATTATTCTTTAAATTATTCTTTCTCCTTTGATCCCTTTGATATGTGGGTTAAATTTATTGAAGAACTTTCTCTTCTTTCCTTTACCCTTGAATGTGCTGGAGAAGAGAGAAGGAGTAAAAGGGAAGGGAAGGGAATGTGAAGGAGTGGGACGAAGGGAAAGGAGAAAGAGGAGATGAAAATAGCAAGAATGGGTACACACAGACTTTGGAGTGAATCCATCTTTTAAAGGAAAGAAAAACATATGCAGCCAGTGAAAGAGAAGAGAGAGGTGACTCATTGGGAAGGATATAATCCCAGGGTTAATTATAACAAAAGCAATAAAAATACAGGTGGCTGCTTTATAATATATATCACAAAATGTCAGACACTCTTCTAAGCACTTTTTAAATATTATCACATTTTATTAATTTAATGCTCACAGCAACATTATAAGGCAATTTTATCTTCTCAGTTTCACTGATGAAGAAACTTATGTTTAGAGAGGTTGAGTAACTTAACCCAAAGTCCCAAGGAAATTGGCTTGAATTGTTGTTCAAGCCAATTTTTCACTCTGAAGTCTATGCTCTTAACCACTTTCCTGCCAACAAAGAAGCATATTCTAAGAAGACAGAGTTGGATAATTCCCATGAGAGCAAGAATTATCAGATATCCCAATAAGTGTAGCCTTCTTGCCCAGGAAAGATAAGTATATAGTGAAGGCTAGAACCGCAGAGAGTGGTGCTGTAACTTTGAATGATGTAACCTAGTGTATTTGTTTTCTGTTTGGACTGAGAATCAAATTACCACAAATCAAGAAGCCTAACACAACACAAATTTATTTTGATGCAGTTCTGTAGGTCACAAGTCCAGCGGGCTCCACTGATTCCACAGCTTAGAAATCAAGGTGTTGGCCTGCCTGCATCACTTACTGAAGCTTCTGGGAGAAAATTTGCTTCCAGGCTCATATAGATTGTTGGAAGAATTTAGTTTCATGAGGTTGGAGGATTGAGGTCCTCATTACTTTGTTGGATGTTGGCCAGGGGTCTTTCTGAGGTCTTAGAGGCCACCTACATTCCTTGGCTAGTGATGCTGTTCTTCCTTGTTTAAAGCCTCTACTGGCACAAGTATGCTTCATATCTTATGCTTCGTATCTTATGCTTCATATCTCTCTTGACCTCCTCTTCTGCCTCAACCTCCTCCACTTCCAGCTAGACAAAGCTCTTTCCTTTTAAGGACTCCTGATTAGATTGGGCCTATCAATCTAAATAGATTGGATAATCTCCCCATATCAAGGTTGGAGACCTTTATCACATCTGCAAAATCCCTTTGGTCATGTTAAGTAATTGTTTCAGTTTGCCAATGCTACTGGGATGCAAAATACCAGAAATGGATTGGCTTTTATAAAGGGGGTTTATTTGGTTACACAGTTACAGGCTTAAGGTCATAAAATGTCCAAGGTAATGCATCAACAATCGGGTACCTTCACTGGAGGATTGCCAATGGTGTCCGGAAAATCTGTTAGCTGGGAAGGCTTGTGACTGGCATGTGCTCCAAGTTCTGATTTCAAAATGACTTTCTCCCAGGATGTTCCTCTCTAGGTCACAGCTCCTCCTCAAAATGTCACTCTCAGTTGCTCTTGGGGCGTTTGTCCTCTCTTAGCTTAGAGTCTGCTTTCAACGGCTGTCTTCAAAATGTCTCTCATTTGCAGCTTCTCTCTCAGCTCCTGTGCATTCTTCAAACTGTCCCTCTTAGCAAGCTTGCTCCTTCTGTCTGAGCTTATATAGTGCTTTAGTAAACTAATCAAGGCCCATGCTGAATGGGCGGGGCCACACCTCCATAGATATTATGGAGAGTTAGTTATCACCCACATTTGGGTGGGGCGCTTCTCCATGGAAACAACCTAATCCAAAGTTCCGACTTAATCAACATTAATATGTCTGCCCCCACAAGATTACATCAAAGAACATGGCTTTCTGGGGGACATAATACATACAAACTGGTATAGTAATGTTACTCCATAGGGGCCAAGATTAGGGCATGGGTGATTTTGGGGGGCCATTATTCTGCCTATTCTACTTAGACAAGTTAATATTATTAATATTAATTTCTCTAGCTAGTATAGAAGCTCAGCCTGCTACACCATTACTGATTCACTTCTTATCAAGCAACCCATCTGCTTACTGACATCCTGCCTCTCTCCAGTAAAGATCAGGGAACACCTGGAGATAGTTGAGGCAGAGTCACTGTGCAATGTGGGGTTTCAGATCATAAATCCTTTTATGCCTTTTTAGCTTGCATAGCCACCTGAGCTACCTGTTAAGAAATTAAGTGCTTGAGATTTTAAAAGCTTCAATAAGAGCTCTGTGTAAGTATTTTTGTTTTGTTTTGTTTTGTTTTTATCTTCATTTTATTGGGATATATTCACATACCACACAGTCATACAAAACAAATCGTACTTTCGATTGTTCACAGTACCATTACATAGTTGTACATTCATCACCTAAATCAATCCCTGACACCTTCATTAGCACACACACAAAAATAACAAGAATAATAATTAGAGTAGAAAAAGAGCAATTGAAGTAAAAAAGAACACTGGGTACCTTTGTCTGTTTGTTTCCTTCCCCTATTTTTCTAGTCATCCATCCATAAACTAGACAAAGTGGAGTGTGGTCCTTATGGCTTTCCCGATCCCGTTGTCACTCCTCATAAGCTACATTTTTATACAACTGTCTTCGAGATTCATGGGATCTGGGTTGTAGTTTGATAGTTTCAGGTATCCACCACCAGCTACCCCAATTCTTTAGAACCTAAAAAGGGTTGTCTAAAGTGTGCGTAAGAGTGCCCACCAGAGTGACCTCTCGGCTCCTTTTGGAATCTCTCTGCTACTGAAGCTTATTTCAATTCCTTTCACATCCCCCTTTTGGTCAAGAAGATGTTCTCCGTCCCACGATGCCAGGTCTGCATTCCTCCCCGGGAGTCATATTCCACGTTGCCAGGGAGATTCACTCCCCTGGGTGTCTGATCCCACGTAGGGGGGAGGGCAGTGATTTTACCTTTCAAGTTGGCTTAGCTAGAGAGAGAGGGCCACATCTGAGCAACAAAGAGGCATTCGGGAGGAGGCTCTTAGGCACAACCATAGGGAGGCCTAGCCTCTCCTTTGCAGCAACCATCTTCCCAAGGGTAAAACCTATGGTAGAGGGCTCAACCCATCAAACCACCAGTCCCCTATGTGTGTGGTCATGTTAGCAACCATCGAGGTGGGGTAGGCGAATACCCCTGCATTCTCCACAGGCTCCTCAAGGGGGCACTACATCTTTTTTTCCTTGTTTTTCTTTTTTTTTTTTTAACTTTCCCTTCTTTTTTAAATCAACTGTATGAAAAAAAAGTTAAAAAGAAAACAAACATACAATAAAAGAACATTTCAAAGAGACCATAACAAGGAAGTAAGAAAAAGACAACTAACCTAAGATAACTGCTTAACTTCCAACATGTTCCTACTTTACCTCAAGAAAGTTACCTAATATAGCAACATTTCTGTGAACTTGTTCCTATTATAGCCATCAGAACTTAACAGACCATAGTCATTTCTGGGCATCCCCAGAACGTTAAATAGCTTATCTGTTCTTCTTGGATTATTGTTCCCCCTTCCTTAATTGCTCTCTATTGCTAGTTCTCCTACATTCTACATTATAAACCATTTGTTTTACATTTTCAAAGTTCACATTAGTGGTAGCATATAATATTTCTCTTTTTGTGCCTGGCTTATTTCGCTCAGCATTATGTCTTCAAGGTTCATCCATGTTGTCATATGTTTCACAAGATCGTTCCTTCTTACTGCTGCGTAGTATTCCATCGTGTGTATATACCACATTTTACTTATCCACTCATCTGCTGAAGGACATTTGGGTTGTTTCCATCTCTTGGCAATTGTGAATAATGCTGCTATGAACATTGGCATGCAGATATCTGTTCGTGTCACTGCTTTCCGATCTTCCGGGTATATACCGAGAAGTGCAATCGCTGGATCAAATGGTAACTCTATATCTAGTTTTCTAAGGAACTGCCAGACTGACTTCCAGAGTGGCTGAACCATTATACAGTCCCACCAACAATAAATAAGAGTTCCAATTTCTCCACATCCCCTCCAGCATTTGTAGTTTCCTGTTTGTTTAATGGCAGCCATTCTAATCGGTGTTAGATGGTATCTCATTGTGGTCTTAATTTGCATATCTCTAATAGCTAGTGAAGCTGAACACTTTTTCATGTGTTTCTTGGCCATTTGTATTTCCTCTTCAGAGAACTGTCTTTTCATATCTTTTGCCCATTTTATGATTGGGATGTCTGTACTATTGTCATTGAGTTGTTGGATTTCTTTATGTATGCAAGATATCAGTCTTTTGTCAGATACATGGTTTCCAAAAATTTTTTCCCATTGAGTTGGCTGCCTCTTTACCTTTTTGAGAAATTCCTTTGAGGTGCAGAAACTTCTAAGCTTGAGGAGTTCCCATTTATCTGTTTTTTCTTTTGTTGCTTGTGCTTGGGGTGTAAAGTCTAGGAAGTGGCCGCCTAATACAAGGTCTTGAAGATGTTTTCCTACATTATCTTCTAGGAGTTTTATGGTACTTTCTTTTATATTGAGATCTTTGATCCATTTTGAGTTAATTTTTGTGTAGGGGGTGAGGTAGGGGTCCTCTTTCATTCTTTTGGATATGGATATCCAACTCTCCCAGCCCCATTTGTTGAAAAGACCATTATGACTCAGTTCAGTGACTTTGGGGGCCTTATCAAATATCAGTCGGCCATAGATCTGAGGGTCTATCTCTGAATTCTCAATTCGATTCCATTGATCTATATGTCTATCTTTGTGCCAGTACCATGCTGTTTTGGAAACTGTGGCTTTATAATAAGCTTCAAAGTCAGGGAGTGTAATTCCTTCCACTTCGTTTTTCTTTTTTAGAGTGTCTTTAGCAATTCGAGGCATCTTCCCTTTCCAAATAAATTTGATAACTAGCTTTTCCAAGTCTACAAAGTAGGTTGTTGGAATTTTGATTGGGATTGCATTGAATCTGTAGATGAGTTTGGGTAGAATTGACATCTTAATGACATTTAGTCTTCCTATCCATGAACATGGAATATTTTTCCATCTTTTTAGGTCCCCTTCTATTTCTTTTAGTAGAGTTATGTAGTTTTCTTTGTATAGGTCTTTTACATCTTTGGTTAAGTTTATTCCTAGGTACTTGATTTTTTTAGTTGCTATTGAAAATGGTATCTTTTTCTTGAGTGTCTCTTCAGTTTGTTCATTTCTAGCATATAGAAACATTACTGACTTATGTGCATTAATCTTGTATCCCGCTACTTTGCTAAATTTGTTTATTAGCTCTAGTAGCTTTATCGTCGATTTCTCAGGGTTTTCTAGATATAAGATCATATCATCTGCAAACAATGACAGTTTTACTTCTTCTTTTCCAATTTGGATGCCTTTTATTTCTTTGTCTTGCCGGATTGCCCTGGCTAGCACTTCCAGCACAATGTTGAATAACAGTGGTGACAGCGGGCATCCTTGTCTTGTTCCTGATCTTAGAGGGAAGGCTTTCAGTCTCTCACCATTGAGTACTATGCTGGCTGTGGGTTTTTCATATATTTTCTTTATCATGTTGAGGAAGTTTCCTTCAATTCCTACCTTTTGAAGTGTTTTTATGAAAAATGGATGTTGGATTTTGTCAAATGCTTTTTCAGCATCTATTGAGATGATCAATTGATTTTTCCCTTTTGACTTGTTAATGTGTTGTAACACATTGATTGATTTTCTTATGTTGAACCATCCTTGCATTCCTGGAACGAACCCCACTTGGTCATGGTGTATGATTTTTTTCATGTGTCTTTGGATTCGATTTGCAAGTATTTTGTTGAAGATTTTTGCATCTACATTCATTAGGGAGATTGGCCAGTAGTTTTCCTTTTTTGTAGCATCTTTGCCTGCTTTTGGTATTAGATTGATGTTAGCTTCATAAAATGAGTTAGGTAGTGTTCCCTTTTCTTCAATGTTTTGAAAGAGTTTGAGTAAGATTGGTGTCAGTTCTTTCTGGAAAGTTTGGTAGAATTCCCCTGTGAAGCCATCTGGCCCTGGGCATTTATTTGTGGGAAGATTTTTGATGACTGATTGGATCTCTTTGCTTGTGATGGGTTGGTTGAGGTCTTCTATTTCTTCTCTGGTCAGTCTAGGTTGTTCATATGTTTCCAGGAAATTGTCCATTTCTTCTACATTATCCAGTTTGTTGCCATACAGTTGTTCATATAATATCCTCTTATATTTTTTTTAATTTCTTCAGGATCTGCAGTTATGTCACCTTTTTCATTCATTATTTTGTTTATATGGGACTTCTCTCTTTTTGATTTTGTCAGTCTAGCTAGGGGCTTGTCAATCTTGTTGATCTTCTCAAAGAACCAACTTTTGGTGATATTTATCCTCTCTATTGTTTTTTTGTTCTCTATGTCATTTATTTCTGCTTTAATCCTTGTTATTTCTTTTCTTCTACTTGGTTTAGGATTGGTTTGCTGTTCATTTTCTAGCTTCTTCAGTTGATCCATTAGTTCTTTGATTTTGGCTCTTTCTTCCTTTTTAATATATGCATTTAGTGCTATACATTTCCCCCTTAGCACTGCTTTTGCTGCATCCCATAGGTTTTGGTATGTTGTGTTCTCATTTTCATTCGTCTCTATATATTTAGCAATTTCTCTTGCTATTTCTTCGTTAACCCACTGATTGTTTAGGAGTGTGTTGTTTAACCTCCAGGTATTTGTGAATTTTCTAAGTCTCTGATGGTTATTGACTTCTAATTGTATTCCATGTGGTCAGAGAAAGTGCTTTGAATAATTTCAATCTTTTTAAATTTACTGAGGCTTGTTTTATGTCCCAGCATATGATCTATTATGGAGAAAGTTCCATGAGCACTAGAAAAGTATGTGTATCCTGGTGATTTGGGATGTAATGTCCTGTATATGTCTGTTAAATCTAATTCATTTATCAGGTTGTTTAGGTTTTCAATTTCCTTATTGGTCTTCTGTCTGGTTGATCTGTCTATAGGAGAGAGTGATGTGTTGAAGTCTCCCACAATAATTGTGGAAACATCAATTGCTTCCTTTAGTTTTGCCAGTGTTTCTCTCATGTATTTTGTGGCACCTTGATTGTGTGCATAGACATTTACGATTGTTATTTCTTCTTGTTGAATTGCCCCTTTTATTAGTATGTAGTGGCCTTCTTTGTCTCTCAAAACATCCCCGCATTTAAAGTCTATTTTATCTGAGATTAATATTGCTACACCTGCTTTCTTTTGGCTGTAGCTTGCATGAAATATTTTTTTCCATCCTTTCACTTTCAGTTTCTTTGTGTCCCTGTGTCTAAGATGAGTCTCTTGTATGCAACATATTGATGGTTCATTTTTTTTGATCCATTCTGCGAATCTATATCTTTTAATTGGGGAGTTTAATCCATTTACATTCAATGTTATAACCGTGAAGGCATTTCTTGAATCAACCATCTTATCCTTTGGTTTATGTTTGTCATATTTTTCCCCTCTGTCTATTAATATCCTTTATTGTACCCATACAGAATCTCTTTAGTACTGAACCTTTCTCCAAGTCTCTCTGTCCTTTCTTTGTTTCTCTGTCTGTAGGGCTCCCTTTAGTGTCTCCAGTAGGGCAGGTCTCTTATTAGCAAATTCTCTCAGCATTTGTTTGTCTGTGAAAAATTTAAGCTCTCCCTCAAATTTGAAGGAGAGCTTTGCTGGATAAAGTATTCTTGGTTGGAAATTTTTCTCACTCAGAATTTTAAATATATCATGCCACTGCCTTCTCACTTCCATGGTGGCTGCTGAGTAGTCACTACTTAGTCTTATGCTGTTTCCTTTGTATGTGGTGAATTGCTTTTCTCTTGCTGCTTTCAGAACTTGCTCCTTCTCTTCCGTGTTTGACAGTGTGATCAGAATATGTCTCGGAGTGGGTTTATTTGGATTTATTCTATTTGGAGTTTGCTGAGCATTTATGATTTGTGTATTTATGTTGTTTAGAAGATTTGGGAAGTTTTCCCCAACAATTTCTTTGAATACTCTTCCTAGACCTTTACCCTTTTCTTCCCCTTCTGGAACACCAATGAGTCTTATATTCAGACGTCTCATATTATCTATCATATCCCTGAGGTCCATTTCGATTTTTTCAATTTTTTTCCCCATTCTTTCTTTTATGCTTTCATTTTCCATTCTGTCATCTTTCAGGTCACTGATTCGTTGTTCAACTTCCTCTAGTCTTGTGCTATGAGTGTCCAGAATCTTTTTAATTTGGTCAACAGTTTCTTTAATTTCCATAAGATCATCCATTTTTTTATTTAGTCTTGCAATGTCTTCTTTATGATCTTCTAGGGTCTTCTTGATATCCTTTGTATCCCGTACTATGGTCTCATTGTTCATCTTTAGTTCTTTGAGTAGCTGCTCTAGGTGCTGTGTCTCTTCTGATCTTTTGATTTGTGTGCTTGGGCTTGGGTTATTCATATCATCTGGTTTTTTCATATGCTTTATAATTTTCTGTTGTTTTTGGCCTCTTGGCATTTGCTGAACTTGATAGGGTTCTTTTATGATGTGTAGACCAATTGAAGTCCTTATCTCTAATTTATCAGATCTACAGCTTCGTGGAGTACACTTTCTCTAACTAACCAGCAGGTGGCGTCCACGAGCCACCTGTTCTCCACAAGCCAGTTCTCCCCTGCTTAGCCTTTGTGGTGAGTGGGGGAGTGAGTCTTGTGGGGTCCAATTGGTGTACCAAGCTTGCGTGTGTAGTTGGTGTTGCCCGCCCTGTATATGGGGCGTGTTTCTGGGCAGTCAGGGAGGGGGGGTGGCTCTAGCAATCAAATCTCCCTGGTGATCCTAGAGTTTTAAAGCTGCTGCAATAGTCTAATCCTTCAGTTCAGTCCTGCCACAGTTTGTCTCTGCCACTGACCCACAAGTCCTTGGTATTGGTGTATGGCTCCTGAGACTTGCAAGTGGGCCCCTTTTCCAGGCTGTGCACCCCAGGTCCTCTGTTGAGGGATGACTGTGCTATGTTACAGGTGAGTGGCATCCCCCCAGGGCAGTTCTGGGCTGCTGGGCTGTGTAGGAAGGCTCCCAGTCTGCTGAGATAATGACTGAATGGGGCTTTGTTAATTCACACTGCTCCACCTTCCCAACTCTGGGACAATCAGCTGAGGTTGCAGGGAAGGCTAATGTCCACGCCCAGTTTTGTGGTGTGTGCCTGTTATTTGAAGCGCTTCAGTCACACTGGGTTGTCTGGGGCAGCTCTGGGCTATGGGCCTGGCGATGGGCAGGAGTGTTTCCTGTCCACCAGGATGATGGCTGTGAGCAAACACCCCCCTTTTCTTGGGAAGTTGTGGTGTTTAGTGAATTTTCTCAGCCACTGGATTATTGCCTTTTGTCTCAGAGCTCTCTTAGTTCTGCTCTTGTCTTGACCTGCCAAAATTGCAAGTCTTTGAAGCTTTCTGTACTGGGCTTCTTAGAGTAATTGTTTTAGAAAAAGAAAAAAGGATTAAAAAAAGGGCCCTCCTCAGAGATCTGATGGGCTATTGAAATGCTAAGAGACAAAACAGTTAGGGCTATTAAGGAAAGTTCCACAGGGCAGAGAGATCAGCTTTTCTTCGGGATTTGCATATGAGCCTCAGGACCTGAGCTCTGCCCTTCCCCTTTCTATGTTCACCAGAACTCCAAAAATCCTCCGCTTTTATTTTGGAGTTTTTTGTGTTGTTTTTTTCTATGCCTGTCTCCTCTCTGCTGGGCTGGCTGCTCTCAGATTCTCTGGTGTCTGGTCTCAGTCTATCAATGGTTGGAGTTTGGATCAGTAGAATGAGTTTCCGATAAGGGCTGCCACTGCAGTTCTCCCTTCTCCTTCCCGGAGCTGACAGCCCCTCCTCCCACGGGACTGAGCCTGGCAGGGAGGGGTGTGGGTCCCCTGGCCACAAAAACTCACAGATTCCACCGATCTCAGCAGTTCCACGTTTTCATGAGTGTTGTATGAAGTATGCCCAAAGTCAGATTGCTCTGTGGTGTCCAGTCCACGCAGTTCCTGGCTTTCTACCTACTTTCCTGGAGGAGTAACTAAAACATACAGCTCACCAGTCCACCATCTTGCCCCACCTCCCTCATAGCTTTTTAAATAATCATATTTTTTTTTAAAGTCTGCTTCTGTATTATCTCAAAGATCCTAAGTTCATTGGACTTTTTGCTGCAATCCAAGTAAAACTGAAATTGGAAATGAAATTGCAAACTTAAATGCAAAATTTTTTGATGAAGATGGTTTGTCACATGTGGAAAGCATTTTAAAAACTTAATAAATTACCTGGAAAATTGAGAGAACTGGTAGATAACTCAAGATTTGATAGTTTTGTCTTGGTGGAGCCCAGCCTTCCTGTTATTTCTTGCCTCTATTTGTTCATGCCATTTTTTATTCTGGGTCTCTAAAGGAAGTTCATGGTGTAGAGATCAGATAGGTCCTGCTCCGAAAGGAACAGGAAATTGAGGGTCAGAGATAAATCTTTGCTTGGAATGTGATGTAGTATGAAAACACTGGACAGGGAGAGTAGAGATGTGAGTCTAAGCTCATCTCCACCACCGCACATTGCTCTTAAAAATCATCACTTCTATCACTGAAAGGAGAAATAGATACCTCTACAATAATAGTTGGAGACTTCAATACACCATTCTCATCAATGGATAGAACATCTAGACAGAGGATCACTAAAGAAACAGATGTTGAATTGTATGATAAATGAACTAGACTTGACAGACATTTATAGAACACTACATCCAACAACAGCAGGATACACTTTTTTCTCAAGTGCTCATGGAACATTCTCTAGGATAGACCACATGTTGGGTCACAAAGTAAGTCTCAACAAATTTAAAAATATTGATATTATACAAAACCCTTTCTCAGACCACAATGGAATGAAGTTGGAAATAAATAAAAGGCAGAAGGTCATAAAATTCACAAACATATGGAGGCTAAACAACACCCTCTTAGAAAACCAGTGGGTAAAGGAAGAAATTACAAGAGAAATTAGTAAATACCTCGAGGCAAATGACAGTGAAAACACAAATTATCAAAACTTATGGGATGCAGCAAAGGCGGTGCTGAGAGGGAAATTTATTGCCCTAAATGCCTATATTAAAAGAGAAGAGAGAGCAAAAATTGAAGTTAACTGCTCACCTGGAGGAATTAGAGAAAGAACAGCAAACTAACCCCAAAGCAAGCAGAAGGGAAGAAATAACAAAGATTAGAGGAGAAATAAATGCAATTGAGAACAGGAAAACAATAGAGAGAATCAACAAAACCAGAAGTTGGTTCTTTGAGAAAATCAATAAAATTGATGGACCGCTGGCTAGGCTAACAAAAAAAAAAGAGAGAGCAGATGCAAATAAATGCAATCAGAAATGGGAAAGGAAATATAACTACCGACCCTGCAGAAATTAAGGAGATAATGAGAAGATACTATGAGCAACTATATGCTAATAAACTAGACAACTTAAATGAAATGGACAACTTCCTAGAAAAGCATAAACAACCAACATTAACTCAAGAGGAAATAGATGACCTCAACAAACCAATCACAAGTAAAGAGATTGAGTCAGTCATCAAAAAGCTCCCAAAAAGGAAAAGCCCAGGACCAGATGGTTTCACATGTGAATTCTACCAAGCATTCAAGAACGAATTAGTACCAATCCTGCTCAATCTCTTCAAAAAAATTGAAGAAGAGGGAAAGCTACCTAACTCTTTCTATGAAGCCATCATCACCCTAATACCAAAACCAGGCAAAGATACTACAAAAATAGAAAATTATAGACCAATTTCTTTAATGAATATAGACACAAAAATCCTCAACAAAATACTCGCAAATCGAATCCAGCAGCACATTAAAAGAATTATACACCACGACCAGGTGGGATTTATTCCAGGTATGCAAGGCTGGTTCAACACAAGAAAATCAATTAATGTAATACATCACATCAATAAATCAAAGCAGAAGAACCACATGATCATCTCGATTGATGCAGAAAAGACATTTGACAAAATTCAACATCCTTTCCTGATGAAAACACTTCAAAGGATAGGAATAGAAGGGAACTTTTTCAATATGATAAAGGCAATATATGAAAAACCCACAGCTAACATCACACTCAATGGGGAGAGACTGAAAGCTTTTCCTCTAAGATCAGGAACAAGACAGGGATGCCCACTATCACCATTGTTATTCAACATTGTGCTGGAAGTTCTAGCTAGAGCAATTAGGCAAGAAAAAGAAATAAAAGGCATCCAAATTGGAGAGGAAGAAGTAAAACTTTCACTATTTGCAGATGACATGATTCTATATGTAGGAAATCCAGAAAAATCTACAGCAAAGCTACTAGAACTAGTCAATGAATACCGCAAAGTAGCAGGCTACAAGATCAACATGCAAAAATCTGTAGTGTACCTATACACAAGTAATGTGCAACAAGAGGAGGAAATCAAGAAAAAAATCCCATTTACAATAACAACCAAAAGAATCAAGTATTTAGGAATAAACTTAACCAAGGACACAAAAGAACTTTATATAGAAAACTATAAGAAACTGCTAAAAGAAATTGAACAAGACCTGAAAAAATGGAAGAACATACCATGTTCATGGATTGGAAGACTAAATACAGTTAAGATGGCAATTTTACCTAAACTGATTTACAGATTCAATGCAATACCAATTCAAATCCCAACAACTTACTTTACAGAAATAGAAAAACCAATAACTACATTTATTTGGAAGGGTAAGGTGCCCCGAATAGCCAAAAATGTCTTGAGAAAGAGGAATGAAGTGGGAGGTCTCACACTACCTGACTTTGAAGTATATTACAAAGCTACAGTGCTCAAAACAGCATGGTACTGGCATAAGAACAGATATACTGATCAATGGAATCAAACTGAGTGTTCAGAAGTAGACCCTTACATCTATGGACAACTGATCTTTGATAAGGCAGTGAAGCCGAAGCAACTGGGAAAGAGCAGCCTGTTCAATAAATGGTGTTTGGAGAACTGGATATCCATTTCCAAAAGAATGAAAGAGGATGTCCATCTCACACCTTATACCAAAATTAACTCAAAGTGGATCAAAGACCTAAACATTAGCACCAAAACCATAAAACTCTTAGAAGAAAATGTAGGGCAATATCTTAAAGATCTTGTGAAAGGAGGTTGTTTCTTAGACCTCACACCCAAGGCACGAGCAACCAAAGAACAAATAGACAAATGGGATCTCCTCAAAATTAAACACTTTTGTACATCAAAGGACTTTGTCAGAAAAGTCAAAAGGCAACCTACACAATGGGAGATGATATTTGGAAACCACATATCAGATAAGGGTTTAATATCCCGAATATATAAAGGAATCCTGCATCTCAATAACAGAAAGACAAACAATCCAATTAAAAAATGGGCAAAAGACATGAACAGACATTTTTCTGAAGAGGAAATACAAATGGCTCAAAAGCACATGAAAAAATGCTCAACTTCACTGGCTATTAAGGAAATGCAAATCAAAACCACAATGAGATATCATCTCACACCTACCAGAATGGCCATTATCCAAAAAACAGAAAATGACAAGTGCTGGAGAGGATGTGGAGAAAGAGGCACACTTATTCATTGTTGGTGGGAATGTAGAATGGTGCAACCACTCTGGAAGACAGTATGGAGGCTCCTCAGGAAGCTAAATATAGATTTGCCATATGACCCAGCTATTCCATTGCTGGGTATATACTCAGAGGAACTGAAACTTAAGACACAAACAGACATTTGTAAACCAATGTTTATTGCAGCATTATTCACAATTGCCAAGAGATGGAAACAGCCCAAATGTCCATCAAAGGACGAGTGGATAAAAAAACTGTGGTATATACACATGATGGAATATTATGCAGCTGTAAGACAGAACAAAGTCATGGATCATTTAATAATGTGGATGAACCTTGAGGACATTATGTTGAGTGAAGTTAGCCAGAAACAAAAGGACAGATTCTGTATGGTCTCACTAATATGAACAGACATTAATGAACAAACTTTGGGAGTTAAAAGCTGACAACACAGGTGACCAGGAGATAGAAAGAGGGCAGAGATCAGCCATTTGATGCTGAAGGACTACAGAATGTTTAGGATTGATTGCATAGATCCAGAAATAGATAGCATAATACTGTGTGATGGTAGCATGGAGCACAGTATTGTAAGTACACTGAACAAAAATGTCTGTGAGTAAAGCTGAAAGAGGTGGGATAGGAGAATGTATGACACCAGAGGTAAAGATAGATGATTAAGACTGGGACTGTATAACGTGGCAGAAACTGGAGTGGCCAATGACTGTTACTAAATATACAAATATAAAAATGTTTTTGCATGTGGGAAAGCAAATGAATGTGAACCATGTAGAAATTTGAAAAAGGGATGGTATTCAGGAAAAAACATAATCAAAGCAAACTGGAGTCTATGGTCAACAGTAACATTGTAATATACCTCCATTAAATGTAACAAAGGCAATACGCCAATGCTAAATGTATATGAAAAGGGGATATAGGGGAGTAATATGGGATTCTTGGTAGTGGTGTTATTTGCTGTCCTTAGTAGTATATTGAATTGTATGACATGTTATTTTTCTTTTCATCATTTTTTCTTATTGCTAAAAAAAAAACAAAACAATTTTTCTTGTAGTAATCAGTATGTTCAAGTGCTGATTATGGTGATAAATGTACAACTTTATGATGATACCATGAACAACTGATTGTACACTGTGGATAAATGTATGGTATGTGAATATAACTCTATAAAATTGTAGGAAAATATATATATAGGAGTAAAAGTGTTGGAGAAAACATGGTGAGAGGGATGATGCCTCACCAATATGGACTAACTACAATGTGTAAACTCAGAATTGAATCTTAGAACATAGCCTAACGTGGACACAATAATTGTAATAGTCCCTAGATTGTAAGCTCTTATAGCAGTTAACTCTATCCCTGAATTGTAATGCCTGTCTCTAAACTTTGAGATGCTGATCCCCTAGCGTATAACCTGATTGGTCTCTGGAACAATGCATATCTCTGAGACACCTGAAACTCAGAGCTAGAGCTCGGCAGATATGAATGTCAGTATTAGTGCATACAGCCACTGTTAAAAAAAAAAAAAAAAAAAAAAAAAAAAGATGAAAAAGAGCCCAGACTTCAATTAGTGATATGAATGAAGCAGGTCTGGTTAAGACCAGGGCAAGCCAGGCCAGAGGATAAAGGTTGAAACTGATTGTGTTTTAAAACTTTAACTTTCATATGAGACCAAGGGAATAGATATCTATTTGGTACAGGATCTAAATTTTCTAAATGATACAACTCTACAGTCGATTTGTTCAAACACCACAATTGCATGGAACTTTGAATAGGAAGTGAGATACGGTAGGTTAGTATAGGCTGGACTGAAATAGTGACACTTCCTAGAGTAATTTGGGCAGATAATGAAAAATATATTTACAGCCTCCCCCTCCCCAGCCCCGAGGATCTGGGGGAAGGTGCGGATGTGCTGGACATCCTCACCTGGACTGGTGTTGATGTTGTCACAAACATTGGGACTGGCGGTTTGATGTGCTGAGCCCTCGAGCATGGGACTTGCCCTTAAGAAGCTAATTACCACAAAGCAGAGTCTAAACTTGTATGTAACGGTGCCTAAGAGTCTCCCCCTGAGTACCTCTTTGTTGCTCAGATGTGGCCCTCTCTCTCTCTAACTGACCCATCTCGACAGGTGAACTTGCTGCCCTCCCCGCTACGTGGGACCCGACTCCCAGGGTTGTAAATCTCCCTGGCAACGCAGAGTATGACTCCCGGGGATGAATGTGGACCCGGCGTTGTGGGACTGAGAGTATCTTCTTGACCAAAAGGGGGATGCAAAATGAGACGAAATAGTTTCATTGGCTGCGAGATTCCAAATGGAGTCGAGAGGTCACTCTGGTGGACATTCTTATGCACTATATAGATAACACCTCTTAGGCTTTAATGTATTGGAATAGCTAGAAGTAAATACCTGAAACTACCAAACTCCAACCCAGCAGTCTGGACTCCTGAAGACAATTATATAATAATGTAGATTACAAGAGGTGACAGTGTGATTGTGAAGACCTTGTGGATCACACCCCCTTTATCTAGTGTATGGATGAGTGGAGGAATGGGGATAAAAACTAAAGGACAAGTGGGGTGGGATGGGGGGATGATTTGGGTGTTCTTTTTTCACTTTTATTTTTTATTCTTGTTCTGGTTCTTTCTGATGTAAGGAAAATGTTCAGAGATAGATTGTGGTGATGAACGCATAACTATGTTATACTGTGGACAGTGGATTGTATATCATGGATGATTGTATGGTGTGTGAATGTATTTCAATAAAACTGAATTTAATAAAAAAAAATCAGCATAGCTAAAAAAAAAATCATTGCTTCTTTGGGCCTCAGTTTGAGTGTTCTGCCATATCTACTGCTACTACTAAATAACAATTTTTGAGCAGTCAAATTGTGACTGCAATTTGAACTTCATATACATAAACCCTTTATTTGTAATAAATAATTTAATGCTAACAATCTTTTGATGACAGGAAGTAATATCCCTGTTAAAAAAACTTGAGGAAACTAAAAACCAATAAAGTTAAGTAATATTGTCAAGATCAAACAACTAGAGTCAAATCCAGGTCTATCTAAATCTGAAGCAATGAATATTGTCTTTTGTTTACTTTATTACAATTTTATTGATTTAGCCAATCGTGGTATATTTATCGAGAAAATTATTATAGATTTGCAAGATAATTAATAGTTTATTGATTTATTAACAATAACTTAGTAATTATCTTGTTTTTTGTCTACATGGCACATGACCCCAAAAACGCTCTGTTTCAGATCAAATTTCTTGCCAACCAGATGACTTGTCTTGATGTAATTCTAGCTTGAGTCAGTAGTTCTTTTTTGTATTAGAAAGAATATCTGACTTTCTTTCACAGTGCCTTTTGATCACTTTATTTTTATGCTGCATTCCCTCTGAGTCTTAAATTGGACATATACACATGACTTTCCCCCATTTTCATAGGTGATTTGTAAGTTCTGAGTGTTTGAACTCCTCTGCAGTTCCTCCTCACTTTTGGATTCCCTGAGCGAATCTGCCTTCTTCTAGAGAGCCATATTGTGTTTGACCACATGTATTTATCCAAGGATCATAAATCTGGGGGATAGAAATGTTAAGCTCTCAACCATAAATAATTTTCAACAAGACTTTTTTCTCATTCTGAATGAATTCTTTGAAACCTGATAAACATTTTCCCCAAGCAAGGCAATCACCTCGTTTATTGCATCAAGCAGCCCTGTGTGATTTCCACCCTATTATACTCTTCACTTTAAACAGTTCTCTCAGAGCAACGGCAATTTGGCCTCCTTTAGTCGGACTCTAAACAACCAAAGTGAAAGCATACTTAACACAAGTGACTGATCACTCTTGCTTCGTTGGCAGAAAATGTGGTGTTTGAAAGTTATTGCCAAGAGATGTGGAATATTTCTTGAGAATTCCAGGAAGCCGGTGGTTTCTGGGTAATACGTTAATCACTGAAAAGAAATCATCCCCTTTGAGGCCAAAAGCTGGCTTCTAATTTCATAAAAGTTTCAGTAAGTCATAAAGAATGCCACTTTTTACTCATATGACCTATTCACTTGATGCAACATAAGAAAATGAAAGGAATTCTAGTATTGGTGAGGGATACGCATGTTTTTACCTCTTGTTTATATGTTTTCAGGCAAATAACAAAATATTTCTCTTTCTTTTTCTGGAGAGAAAATCAGTTTCTTCAGAATTTTGGTACCTTCAGTCTCCTGACATAAGCCACTTGGGACCCTGGGGAACTTGTTCTAAAATGTACATCAAAATCCATAATCGTGGTAACATGCCTTACACAAATACATGGCATGTTGGTGTTTTCCCAATAATTGTCTTGCATACTTTAGAATATTTCTTTTATGATAGTCATCTCCTTATATCTTCCTGGGTTTAAAATTTAAAGACTGGGATCCTTGGGATATTGTCCAACCTTGGAACAATTTAACTTTCTACTATGTCTAATTATGATGAATCCAACTCATGCCTCTGCTGATAAGTCAGTGATGAAGCCAGATTTGGGGATCAACTTTGATAGGGAGGTTCATAGGTCTTTTGGGCCTAATTGCTAAAGTCCTGACTTCTTACTGATCTGTGTTTCTGACTTCTTATCCTCTAATTTGCCTACCAAGCCACTTTTACAAATCTGTCTAATATTATGGCATTGACTTTTTGTGTATGAAAGCAAAAGAAAAGCAGTCACACTAATCTTAAGAAAACTCATTACCTTACTTTTCCTCTATTTCAAAATACATCATCTGGAGTTTTAAAAGTCTTCAAAAGTTGCTTTTAAATTATTATCATAAATAATGATATTTATGAGAGTGCTCCCCTTGCATACCACAAATTTGGTCCCAAACTTCTTTCAACATGGAACAATACATACAAATTCTAAGATATTTGGGTTTTCTGTGTGTTGCAGGCATATAGTACATGTGCTACTCCGAAACTACATTAGAATACGTGATGCTTTATTTGGTTGGTGTTCTAGTTTGCTAATGCTGCCGGAACGCAAAACACCAGAAATGGATCAGCTTTATAAAGGGGGTTCATTGTTTACAAAGTTACAGTCTTAAGGCCATAAAGTGTCCAAGGTAAGTCATCAACAATTGGGTACCTTCACTGGAGGATGGCCAATGCTGTCCCAAAAACCTGTTAGCTGGGAAGGCATGTGGCTGTGTCTGCTCCAGAGTTCTGGTTTCAAAATGGCTTTCTCCCAGAACATTCCTCTCTAGTCTGCAGTTCCTCCAAAATGTCACTCTTAGTTGCTCTTGGGGCATTTTTACTCTCTTACCTTCTCTAGAGCAAAAGTCTGCTTTCAACAGCTGTCTTCAAACTCTCTCTCATCTGCAGCTCTTCTCTTAGCTCCTGTGCGTTCTTCAAAGTGTCCCTTTAGGCTGCAGCAAACTTGCTCCTTCAGTCTGAGCCCATATAGTGCTCCAGCGAACAAATTCAGACCCACCCTGGATGGGTAGGGTCACACCTCTATGGAAACCATCCAACCAAGATCTTGTACACAGTTGATTGAGTCACATCTCTGTGAAAACAATCAATAGAATTACAATCTAATCAACACCAATAGGTCTGCCCACACAAGACTTCATCAAAGATAATGGCCTTTAGGGGGACATAATACCTTCAAACCAGCACAGTTGGTGTGCCAATTTGAATGTATTGTGTCCCCCAAACACCATTATCTTTGATGTAGTCTTGTGGGGCAGACGTTTTGGTGCTGATTAGATTTGCTTGGAATGTGCCCCACCCAGCTGTGGGTGGTGACTCTGGTGGGATACTCCCATGGAGGCATGGCCCCACCCATTCAGGGTGGGCCTTGATCAGTGGAGCCATATAAATGAGCTGGCTCAAAGAGAAGAAACTGTGTGCAGCTGTGAGTGATGTTTTGAAGAGGAGCAAGCTTGCTAGAGAGGAACGTCCTGGGAGAAAGCCATTTTGAAACCAGAACTTTGGAGCCAATGCCAGCCACATGCCTTCCCAGCTAACAGAGGTTTTCCGGGTGCCATTGGCCATCCTCCAGTGAAGGTACCCGATTACTGATGTGTTACCTTGCACACTTTATGGCCTTGAGACTGTAACTGTGTAGCCAAATAAATCCCCTTTTTATAAAAGCCAATCCATCTCTGGTGTTTTGCATTCCACAGCATTAGCAAACTAGAACAGTTGGTAAGCATCAAAAGGGCTCCTGGATATAAGAACAGCCTCGCTTAACCCAGCACACTGGTTAGAAGTTCCATCATCAGGAATGAGACACTTTAAAGCCTGTATTTCAGAAGTTAGCTACAAAAAAACTCAGAGTGAATACCATAGGAACTCCCTTGGGTCCTTAGTGTTCTGCTTCATTTCCTCATTGGGTCTTGGGGTGGAGGAGCATAGCAAATATGGATCACATATTTTATTTTTAATAACACTAGAAATTCTAGCCATATGCAGAGCAGGAGAAACATGTCCAATGGTGTAGTTTATCTACTCCTCTCTCCCCACTCCCCCACACCATACACTTATACCAGCCTATCATAGAAAAAGAAACTGCTAGCTAAAATGGGGCTTTATTATTATTGAGTAAATGTACATTATCAATAATTCTCAACTTTCTATGATCCAACACACCTGAAGAAAACTGGAATTCTTTGCAGTCACCAGTAGTGTCTCACTGCGGCATTGAATCTCGACTTTGCAAGCAAATGTGTGTTTAGCCCAGAGGGATCAGCCCCTTGGCTGATAAGAGGTGGTGGTGGGTGGGGCATAAATAACTTGAAAAAGACCAAAAGTTCCCTGTGGGTTTCAGATTAAAACCCTCTCTCCTTCCAAAGTCTTTGAAAAATGACTATACTGATTTCAAATGAATTCATCAGAGTTGCAGGGCTGTCAATAAATGGATGCTATGAAGATGATGTGTGCTCTGCAGGAATATCCTTCCTGACAGAGAATTCTGACTTCCAGAGCAATGCATGTGGCGCCTCTTCAACTACTTGACAGAGTTTATTTTTTTTCTTCGTCTTTCTCCCACTCTCCCCACCAGCTTTTCCCACACCTCAGCAACATCTGAGAATGATGAAGGGAGAGGAATTAGTTTCAATTTGCAGTGCCCATGGATATGGTCTAAGAAAGTGGATTTGTTTCTTTAGCATTTTGATATAAAAATCATTTTGGAAGACTTTTTGTAAGCAATGGAAAAGAGATAAACTTGGTGAAGGAAGAATTATAGAGAGATTCTAGATGCTCTGATAGATGCTCTGCAGTTGGTGAGATGTTGTTAATTATCAGGCTGCACTGAGAGGTGATTTAGTGAAACAGTGATGAGCCTAGATTCTGGAGTCAGAATACCACGGTCCAAAAACCACTTAAAGCAATTACCAGGGAAGTTATTTAATATGAAAGTTAATGTCAGTTTTCTCATGTGTGAAGTGGGGATAACATGCTGGACTCATAGGGTTATTTATGCAAATTAAATGAGGATTAAATGATAAATACATGTAAAATGCTCACAACAGTGCTTTGTACATAGAAAGTAAAAGTAATTGTTATCAATGCAAAACAAAAATGGTTGTGTTGCTCAGAGTTTGTGGGTAAGGGTTTATAATGCATAGTAATACATAAGGAGGAGGAAAAGCAATAAAAGAGTAACTATCTTGGCATTTAGAGGGCTAGGGTTAAGTACATTTCTAACTGTATATGTCATTAAGCACATATCTGATGCCCCTGCAAAATGTGGACTGCTTTTGTGCTATATATGAACATGTCTAGGAGACAGGCTGTGGGAGAGATGCTAATCTAAAAAATTAAAATAAATTCTCTTCCTTCTGATGTTTCTCCTTGACTCACACTGGGGATGAGGCTTGATCTTAAGCACTTATAGAGATGTAAACTTAACAGTCATCTGCAGTCCCCAGGGGCGTCTGGGGGGCCTTTCTCTAAGGGATGCCTCATCTAGCCTTCTCTGTTTGTTCCCTCACTTCCCACACACTGACTCAACACAGAAATGCAAGCTCACACTTATGGTCGGACCTCGGCGAAACTGTGAGTTTGGTGGAGTTTGGGTTTTAGTTCTCCAGTTGCTAGTTCTATTCTCTATTTCCCTTTTAAAAGCTTTGATTTCCTATTCATCTCCTTATTCATCCATTGATTAATTTATTTAGCTAACATACTAAATGCCCACTTGTGACAAGGCAGTCTGCTAATTTTGGAGGATATGGTAAGCAGGTCAGATGAGATCTCTGCTCTGGTGGGGTTTGCCTTCTTTTGGTCGGGAGAGGACAGAAACACAGAATAAGTGATTTTTAAAAAATGCATGTGTGCTGGTTTGAATCTATTATGTCCCCCAGAAAAAGCCACATTCTTTGATGCAATCTTGTGGAGCAGACGTTTTGGTGCTGATTAGATTTGCATGGAAATGTGCCCCACCCAAGTATAGGTGATAACTCTGATGAGATATTTCCATGGAGGCATGGCCCCACCCATTTATGGTGGGCCTTGATCAGTGGAGCCATATAAATGAGCTGATGGGCATAGGGAACTCAGTGCAGCTGTGAGTGAGGTTTCGAAGAGGAGCTACAGCCAAGAGGGACACTTTGAAGAAAGCACAGGAGCTGCAGATGAGAGACAGTTTGAAAATGGTCATTGAAAGCAGACTCTTGCTCTGGAGAAGCTGAGAGAGGACAAATATCCCAAGTGCCTCCCCAGATAACAGAGGTTTTCCGGACGCCATTGGCCATCTTCCAGTGAAGGTACCTGATTGCTGATGTGTTACCTTGGACACTTTGTGACCTTAAGACTGTAACTGTGTAACCAAATAAACCCCCTTTATAAAAGCCAATCCATCTCTGGTGTTTTGCATTCTGGCAGCATTAGCAAACTAGAACAGATTTTGGTACCAGAGAAGTGGGGTGCTTTTGCTGCTGAGTTTGCAAATAGCAAACATGTTGGAAAGGCTTTTTAAATGGATAAGGGGAAGATTCTGGAAGAATTGTGAGGAGTTTGATAGAAAAGGCCTAAACTGCTTTGAAGAGACTGTTTGTGGAAATATGGACTCTAAAGATACTTCTGATGAGGACTGGAACAGAAATGATTAATGTGTTGTGAACTAGAAGAAAGGCGATCCTTGTTTTAAAGTGGCAGAGAATTTGGCAGAATTGAGTCCTGGTGTCAGATGGAAAGAATTTGAATGCAACAACCTGGAATATTTAGTTGAGGAGATCTCCAGAGTACGTGTGGAGGATGTACCCTGGCTTCTCCTTGCAGCTTATAGTAAAATGTGAGACGACAGAGATAAACTTAGAACTGAACTCTTGGATTCAAAGAAACCAGAAACTAATGGTTTGGAAAATTCCAGGCTTGCAGGGGGTGGAATCCCAGAAGCTACAGCCCAACATGAGGATTTAACCAAACATGGAACCCAGCCGCCATTTCAGTACAAGCCATGACTGGAGATGGAGTTATCCAGAAAGGATTTGTGGAAAGTCCTATTGTTTGATGGTTTTAACCCCTGTGTGCTTCATGTGAAGCCAACAGAATTTTTGTGAGATCTTTATAGACAGAGCTGCTGCTAGTCTGAAATGGAGGGGACAGATAAGGAACAAAGCGAAGGAAAATTTTCTTCAAAAGACAGAGCCATGGAGGTTGAGGTCTGGAGTCAGGAGGCCTTGGGCTGGGGGAGCGGAGCAGCCCCCATGCACAGAAAGGGTGAGTTTGCTCCAGAGTTTGAGGGCGGGCCTTCCGCATTGATGCTCTGGAAGAGTTTTGCCACCCCAGGTTCCAAAGAGGGTGGAGCACATTCCCAGGGAAATAGGGAGAGCCTGGCTGCCACCCCACTGTTTACAAGGGGTTGAGCATGTGCCCCGGAGATGGAAGGGAATCCGGGAGCTGCCCCGATGTTTGAGGAGGGTGGGGCCAAGAAGGTGGTCTCCCCATTATGTGGATATGTTGGAGAACTCACCCCAGCATTTGGAGAGGCAAGGGCTGCCACAAAGGCGGTTAGACTCCCACTCTCTCAAGCCCCAAGGATGCAACGTTGTTCTGTTAATGACTCTCAGACTTTGAAATTTAATGGAGTTTGTTCTACAGGTTTTAGGAACTGTTTTGGTCCTGTTAACCCTGTTTTCCTTTCAGTTTCTCCTTATGGCAATGGGCATATTTATCCTATGAATGTCCCTCCTTTGTATATTGGAAGCACATAACTTGTTCTAAGTTCACAGATCCACAGCTAAAGGAAAATTATGCCTTAGGACTGACCATGCCTGTAATTGATTTTGACAGAATTTTGTACTTAACTATTGTTGCTGAAATGATTTAAGTTTTTGTAATATTGTGATGGGATGAATGTACTTTGTATTTGGAAAGAATATGTTTTTCTGGGGTCCAAGGGGTGGAATATGCTGGTTTGAAAGTATTATGTCCCCCAGAAAAAGCCATATTCTTTGATGCAATCTTGTGGGGAGACGTTTTGGTGCTGATTAGATTTGCATGGAAATGCACCCCACCCAACTGTAGGTGATAACTCTGATGAGATATCTCTGTGGAGGCATGGCCCCACCCATTCATGGTGGGCCTTGATCAGTGGAACCATATAAATGAGCTGATGGGCAGAGGGAACTCAGTGCAGCTGTGAGTGATGTTTTGCAGAGGAGCTACAGTCAAGAGAGACACACTTGAAGAAAGCACAGGAGCTACAGATGAGAGACAGTTTGAAGATGGCTTTTGAAAGCAGACTCTTGTTCCAGAGAAGCTAAGAGAGGGCAAACGCCCCAAGAGCAACTGAGAGTGACATTTTTGAGGAACTGCAGCCTAGAGAGGAACGTCCTGGGAGAAAGCCATTTTGAAACCAGAACTTTGGAGCAGACGCCAGCCGCGTGCCTTCCCAGCTAACAGAGGTTTTCTGGACACCATTGGCCATCCTCCAGTGAAGGTACCCGATTGTTGATGTCTTACCTCGGACATTTTATGGCCTTAAGACTGTAACTGTGTAACCAAATAAACCCCCTTTTTATAAAAGCCAATCAATCTCTGGTGTTTTGCATTCCCGTAGCATTAGCAAACTAGAACAGCATGGATTATTAAAAATTGTGAATGTTCTGTGAAGGAAATTAACTGGGTAATGAGATAGAAAGGATCAAGGGGAATCTAGTGTAGATAGGAATATTGGGGGTCCTTCTCTGAAGGGGTGGCATTTGAACTGAGACCTAAAGGATGAAAATGAGCCCATTGTACAAAGAATTGGAAAAAAAAAGAGCATGCCAGGAAGAAGGAACAGGGAATTCAAAGGTCCAGAAGCAGGAAAGATAATTGGTGTTTTGAAGGAAGAGAAAATAAATGTATGTCACTGGGTTGTAGAGAAGCAAGGAGAAAATGAAGAGCTGGGGGTACTGAACCACAAAGAACATTCTAGCCCATAGTAAAAAGATTGATCTTAAATTTTAAAGGAAAGCTGAAACCATTGAGTATCTTTGATCAGGAAAGTGAAATACACTGATTTGCATTTTAAAAACCTCATTCATTGCTACGAGGAGAGTGGGCTGGAAAGTTGCAGAAATGGAACCATAGAGATCAATAGTCATTCATGCAACAGATGAGAATAACTGGGAAGGGTAGCAACAAGGAGATGAAGATAAACAGATTCAATAAATATTTGGGAGGTGGAACCCACCCAACTTGGTAACAGATTGTAAGTAGGGATGAGGAAAAAGGAGCAGTCAAGGATCACACCTATGTATTTTTTGATTGAATAACTGAAAGGATAATGGTGTTATTAATACCAAACAGTGAGAAGCAGATTAAAATTGCATTTAGTTAATTCAATGTTTAGTGGTTACTGACACGAGGTGCTTCACTAGTGACTAGATGCACCTTTATGAATATAACCCCACGAGAACATTTCAAAGTATTCCCTATCTCGGGGAGATTTGCATTTTAACAGATGATAGAGCCATAAGCTGAAACAATAATAAAAGCAAGACCTTTGACATTTGTGTGAGTTTGCTTATTTATTTGCCTCAAATTCACATTAGGTGGACTCCCACTTATTCTGTTCTCATTTTGGTAAGGTTTTATGCACCACTCCTTCTTCTGCCTCTCTTAATTGTTAGTACATATTAAATGATAAAACTTTTATGTAATCCACATATTTGAAATGTGCCTTAACGAAGGCTCACCCTTTCTTTCTAAATCATTATCAACATTAACGGATTTAAAATAATGTTATTATTCATTTTAAGAATAATATTTAAGTTGGTAATGAACAGAGTGGGCTACATATTTTTGAATTTGGAATATCAGTGTACTAACTAATTAATGGACTTGAAGGAGATGGAAATGATAGCTGCTTTCCACTTATTGCTACTGGACCCTCTGTTTTGAGTTTTCCAGTCCAATGCTAATTCTGCATTTGATTCATGGTGTGTTCTGGAGATAGTTCAGTGAAAGGCAGCAGGGGCCATTAATATCTTGTCTCGCCACAGGGAGAACGATTTTGCAATGCCACCATTTCCCGTGAAGGATGGGTTTTAAATATGTATAGAGTAAGCTACTGTTTGATGGATCACAGCGATGGCTCTTTCAATGAGAGAACAAGCCCATCCCAAAGCCAGACATTCTCTTACAGATGACACTTCAGAACTCTGCTATCAATATACTTTTTGCTTAAAATAAAAATTGACTGATGACCAGAACACTCTAGTTTGAAAAACGGAGCGTTGCCTTTTGCTGAACTATGAAGTTGGGTGAGATTCAGCTTAAGAAAATCCTGACTTTTTGTTCTGGATCTTTCTTTCCCATTCTGGCTCATAAAGTAGCCATTTTTACTAGATTATAAACGACTGAGGCTAATGTAATATGTTGCTCTATATCATTACATACATATGTATATTACACAAGCTTCATTAAATAAAGTAGTAGTATCTGAACACAAAGACTGTTTCAGTCCTTAGTGCAGAGTTGTATGTAAAGGGAAGGCAAGATAGGAAGGTGATTGAGTTTGGCACCTCTTAAATAATTGAGTTTATGTAATATCATTATCTTTCTCTCTATGACCCTTCTTTCCCCATATCTAATCGCCCTGCACTATTACACCTGCTTTGGTGAATGCAACCAGGCTTTTCACTCTGAATCTCAGTCACCCACAATCTACCTTCTCTCAGAACTACTGTAGGCTGAGCTTTGCAGTATGCTAAGATCCCATGCAGACTCACGTGGGACAAAAAGCAAGAGAAGTGGGAATAAGGAAAGTTTAGATCTTGGAATAGTAGTTTTTCTCAAGGGGTTGATATGTCAGTTTATGAAAGTCTGGGTAAACTGAGGTTTGATTTGGGCTAATGTTAATGTCCAAAGTAATGTAGTGATATGGTATGGATATGACAACAGGAGGTTTTTGGCAGCCAGGAAGGCCAAAATTTGTTGATTTGCTCATAAATTCATTCATGATGTAAAGAAAGAAAAACAAAAATCTATGCCTTCATGCAACTTTTGTTCCACGAAAGATGACATGATGGTTTGTATCAAATAATTTCTGGTAGGGTGCCAGAGCATGCCGCGGGATACAGGGAAAATTTTCTAGTGCTTCTGGAGGAAAGCATTACCGAGATAGATCTGAAGTCAGTATAGTAGGAGAGTGGGGTATAGTTTGGTATAGCTCTGGAGTGAAACTGGATTGCCAAAAATAAATCAGAGACAAAATATTTGTTACACAGAAAGAAGCCATGTGATGGGGTTAGGAAGAAGGCAGCAATTAAATGGTTTAAGCCCAGTATAACCAGAGCTTGTCCATATGTACTAGATAATGTAGCTTTGCAGTAAAATATATTTGACTGGACATATGTTTACATTTCCCTGTGGGCTATACATACAAGAGGAATTGCTGGGCTGAATGGTGAATGCATGCTTAAGTATATTTATAAGAAACTGTCAAATTGTCTCCTGTTGGGGCTGTACCATTTTGCATTTCCACTGGACAGTTCATGAGTGTTGCAGTAGCCAACACTTGACATTGTCAAATTTTTTTTTGTATCATTTTAGTGGAAATTAAGTATATATATTTGCATTTTTTATTAGAATGCCTGTGATGACTGGTGATGTTGTGCATCTTTCCACATGCATATTGACCGTTCTATATTTTCTTTGCAAACTGTCTATTCAAATTTATTGCCTCTTTTTAAATTGGGGTTGTTTGTGTATATATTCAGGATACATGTCCTTTGTCAGAGATTATATATATGCAAAGAAAACCATAGGAAGCAATGGTCAATGGAAACTGGAATAAAACCAAGAGGCTGAGATGGGCTGCCATGTGCATTGCCACGTGATGGGGAGCTGAGAAACAGGGATCAAAAGCAGTCAACCCCAGAACAGCAGAATCTTGGGCAAGAAAGCATCACCTTGATAATTCCTTGGTTTGGATGTTTTCCCTGACTTGAAACAGTGAGTTAATAAATTCCCGTTGTTTAACTTGACCCACTTCATGGTATTGACTTGAGCAGCCAATGATGCTAAAACAAGGTTAATTTTCTTTTCTCCATATGGATATCCACTTTTTCTGGCACTGTTAGTTGAGAAATTATCGTTCCCATTGATTTATCTTGAGACTTTTGTTGAAGATGAATTGACCATATGCATGTGTCTGTTTTCATCCATATGTCTATTCTTATGCCGATATCATACTATCTTGTTTACTGTATCTTTGTAGTAAGTCAGGAAGAATAAGTCATGAGAGTTTCTTGCACACCAATCCTCTGCATATTTTTTTCCAAATTTATACTTAAAATTTCATTTCTTTTCTATTTTAAATTATTTTGTTTTTAATGTTAAATTCCAAATGTTCATTCCTACTGTATAGACATGTAATTATTTTTTTCTTGATTGACTTTGTATTCTGTGATTTTTTTTTGTTTGCTGCAAAAAGCTTTATTGTTTACAGTTGCTTCCTGGCTTGTTAGAGGGCTGCAACCATGCTGGTTTAAAAGACGCTTGCTGCCTGGAGGGAGGAGTTCAGGCAGAAGCCTGAATGTCAGGGGAATGCAGAGGGTCATGCTAAAGGCTCTGGGAGCTCCTAGTCATGCTTGAGGGTGAGCCTTTCAAAGAGATACCTGCCCACCCCGGCTTTGGGGCTGGCCAGCCTGCAGAGGTCAGTTAGGTGGCTGCCGATCTTCTTCATGAGTTTCACCTCCTTGTCTAGGAAATGGCTCTCCAGGAAATCACAAAGATGAAGTTCTGTGTTGGCAGATCCCAAGGTATGCATATCCAAAAGGGCCTGGTTCAGGATTTTCTCCAGGATCATGCCAGCTTTCATGGCATCCAGGGTTTTACCCCTCTCATCTTGGCAAAGCTCCTGCATCTCCTGGAAGAGGGTGTGGTCCCTGTGCTAGACTCTTGATACCCTCCTGTTTCTCCTTCGCCAACTTGCAGAAGGAGTGGTCCATGCCCTTCAGGGCCACATCATCGTGGTAGAAAAAGAAGTCCAGAGAGAGATAAGTGTAGGAGGCCCATAGATGCAAGTTGATCAGGCAGTTAACAGAGGCCCCCATTTAGGCAGAATAACTCTGAGGAATCTGGGAGCTCATGGTTGGTCAACAATGAGGAGCTAACCATATTATGTAGTGTTAGCTGGTCCCAGAAGCAGGGGACAGACAAGAAGATGGTTCTGGACCTTGCAACTGGAGACACAATTGGAGGTGGTCCAAGGCCAAAGAGTTGGGGGATAGTCCCTGGGTCTGTTCCATTCCATCAGTGTTGAGGCAAGAGTTATTAAATAGAAGCATTGAGAGCACAACGTTGCCTTGTTCCTGATCTTAGGGAGGAAACGGTCTTTCAACATTAAGGCTGATATTGCCAATAGGTTATTTTTAGATGCTCTTTATTAATTAAAGGAGTTTCCTTTCTATGCCTAGTTGGCCAAAGCTCTCTGTCATGAATGGATATAGAAATGCATTAAAACATTTGCTGCATGTATTGAGATGATCATATGGCATTTCCTCTTTAGTCAGCTAATATAACCATATTATTAAAATTAAATTACTTCATTTATTTTTCAGTGTTGAATCAGCCTTGCATTCCTTAGGTAACCAAAACTTGATTGTGATGAGTTATACTTTATGTTATTAGATGAGTTTTCTAGCATTTTGTTGAAAATGTTTGTATTTGTGTTCATGAGGATATTAGTCTATATCAGCATTTTTCTGTATTGTGTTATTTCTGTAGTTTGCATATTGGTTCCTAGTTGGCCTTGTAAAATGACTTGGGAAATGTTTCCTCCTCATCTATTTTCTGGAAAAGATTGAATAAACATTGGTATTATTTCTTCCATAAAGTTTTAGTAGAATTTGCCATTGAAATTATCTGGAGTCTTTGTTTGTTTGTTTGGTTAGTTTTTGGTAGAAGCGTTTTTAACTATAACCAATGTCTTTAGTAGATGTAGTGCTATTCAGGTTATCAATTTCTTCTTTACTGAGTTTTGGTATTTTATTTCTCTCAATGATTTACTCCATTTCATCTAAGTTGTCTAATTCCTGGGCATAGAATTGTTCACAGTATTCAAATATTTTCTTTTTAATGTCTATAGGATCTTTAGTGATGTCCCTCTTTCATTCCTGATACTGGTAAATTGTCTGTTCTCTTGTACATTTGTTCTTTTTTTTCCCTTGCTATCTGGCTAGAAGATAATACATTTATTGATTTTTTTAAAAACAATTTTTGTATCTAAATTCTTTTTAACTGCTGTTTTGTTATAATGTTATTGATTTCTGCTCTTATCTTTATTATTTACTCTCTACTTGCTATAGGTTTAATTTGTTTATGTTACAGAATTGAGATTTTTCTTTTTTCTAATATAAGCATTGATATATTGTATTTCCATTTTCATTTATCTCACTATATATTTATTCATTTTTTAAATTTATAGATGAGTGATGTTTACTTTCCAAATATTTCCAAATATTTCAGGATTTTCTAGATACTTTATTTTGTTATTTATTTCTAGCTTTATTCAGTTAAGACTTGAGAGTAAAGTTTGTGTCATTTTTTTTTTTTTTTATCTTTTTAGATGTGTTAAAACTGTATTTCATGGCCCAGAGTATGATCAGTCATGATGAATGTGCACTTTAAAAGAATGTGAATTCTACTTTTGCATGGGAGAAGTGTTCTATAGATGTCAATTGTATGAAATTGATTTGTTCATATTCATATTCTTCAGACCTCCTATATCTTTACTATATTTCTTTCTATCTGTTCTGTCAAATATTAATAGAGTAGTGTTGAGGTCTCAAACTATAATTCTGAATTTGTCTAACTCTCTTTTTAAAATGATCACTTTTATTTTCAGATAGGGAAGCTCTATTTTTACATGCATACATATTTAGTCTTAAGTCTTCTTGGATGTGTGACACCTTTATAATTATGCAATGTCCCTCTTTACCCCTGATAAAAGTTATTGTTCTGAAGTCTACATTTTCCAATGTTAATGTTGTTATTCCAGCTTTCTTTGGATTTGTGTCTGTTTATATATCTTTTTTTTAACAAAAAGTCATGTTTATTCCCAATTTTGAAGACTCTAGACATACAGTGCAAGTCATACTTAATTTTATACCAATAAAATATTGCAAAGCTGCAGAGACCCTGGATGTCCTGCCAGAATCCTGGTCTGTATAATGTAGTGAGAAATAAAACTGAAGTACAAGCAACAAGGTGGAAAAGTGCAAGCATCCACTGGACCTGTGTTCAGTTAGGTGGGAGAGGTCAGGAGGCCAGGAGCATGGCCTTCCACATTATCTCTATTTTATATTGAAATGCATCCCAGTGACTACCAGGCAGGTCACTCTTCCTGCCTTGGGGAAGCAACTGGTCTTCTGTTGCCCTTCCTCATAGATGGATGGATTTCCAGAAGATCCTTCCTCTATGCAATGATACAGAAATGCAAGTAGAAAAGAAGTTTCTCCTGAAACCATGCCTACTTTATGCCATGTATTTCCAACCTAAAAGATTGAAGAAATCCCCACCCCAATTCCCCATTGAATTATTTCCATCCAGTTCAGGATGTTCCCATCAGTGTCTCTTTTCTGCTACAGAGCTGTCTGTTTGTAATACTGGGAGGAATGCTTGTATCATATCCCAGGAACAGAAACACCCTCTGTCACCTAGGCTTTCCCCAAAATAAGGTGGCTCACCTCAAAGCACAAGCCACTACCAAGTTTTCTTTTGGTATTGTCCTGTGTGTCCAAAGGTCTTCCTATAAAGGATATTCCCTTTCTCCTCATTTTCATGACATCTTTTTTTATTCAATTTATTGAGATGTAGTCACATACCATACAATGATCCAAAGTGTATGATCAGTTTTCACAGTACAATCATATAGTTATGCATTCATCACCCCCATCTATTTTTTTTTATTAAATTCAGTTTTATTGAAATACATTCACGCACCATACAATCATCCATGGTATACAATCCACTGTCCACAGGATGATAACATAGTTATGTGTTCATCACCACAATCTATCTCTGAACATTTTCCTTACATCAGAAAGAACCAGAACAAGAATAAAAAATAAAAGTGAAAAAAGGACACCCAAATCATCCCCCCATCCCACCCCATTTGTCCTTTAGTTTTTATCCCCATTTTTCTACTCATCCATACACTAGATAAAGGGGGTGTGATCCACAAGGTCTTCACAATCACACTGTCGCCTCTTGTAATGTACATTATTATATAATTGTCTTCAGGAGTCCAGACTGCTGGGTTGGAGTTTGGTAGTTTCAGGTATTTACTTCTAGCTATTCCAATACATTAAAGCCTAAGAGGTATTATCTATATAGTGCATAAGAATGTCCACCAGAGTGACCTCTCGACTCCATTTGGAATCTCTCAGCCACTGAAACTATTTCGTCTCATTTTGCATCCCCCTTTTGGTCAAGAAGATACTCTCAGTCCCATGATGCTGGGTCCACATTCATCCCTGGGAGTCATATTCTGCATTGCCAGGGAGAGTTACAACCTGGGAGTATCCCCCATCTATTTTTTGAACATTTTCCTTGTACCAGAAAAAGTGAAAATAAGAATAAAAAAATAAAAGTAAAGAACACCCAAATCATCCCCCACCCTATTTTTCATTTAGTTTTTGTCCCCATTTTTCTACTCATCCATCCGTACACTGACTGTGAACCACAAGGCTTTCACAATCACATTGTCACTCCTTGTAAGCTGCATTGCTATACAATCATCTTCAAGAGTCCAGGCTACCAGGTTGTAGTTTGATAGTTTCAGGTGTTTATTTCTAGCTATTCCAATGCATTAAAACCTGAAAAAGATTATCTATATAGTGCATAAGAATGCCCACCACAGTGACCTGTTGACTCCATTTGGAATCTCTCAGCCACTGAAACCACTTCATTTAATTTTGCATCCCCCTTTTGGTCAAGAAGATGTTCTCAATCCCATGGTGTTGGGTCCAGATTCATCCCCAGGAGTCATATGCTGCATTGCCAGGGAGATTAACACCACTAGGAGTCAGATCCCACATAGAGGGGAGGGCAGTGAGTTCACCCGCCACATTGGCTTAGCTGGAGAGAGAGGGCCACAATTGAGCAACAAAGAGGTACTCAGGGGGAGACTGTTAGGCACAATTATAAGCAAGTTTAGCCTCTCCTTTGCAATAATAAGCCTCATAAGGGCAAGTCCCATGAAAGAGGGCTCAGCACATCAAACCGTCAGTCCTCAATGTTTGTGAGAACATCAGCAACAATCCAGGTGAGGAAGCCCAACACCTCTGCATTTACCCCCACCTCCTCAGGGGGGCCCTGCATATATATTTTTATTCTCTGTCCAAATTACTTTGGGATGTGTCACTATTTCACATTAACATATGCAAACTTACCAGGTCTCACTTCCTATTAAAAGTTCCACTTAATTATGGTATTTGAACAAACTGTATGAATTAAATTTTTTAGGAAATAAAGATCTTGCACCAACTAAACATCCCTTCCCTTGGTCTCACACGGAACTTGAGGTTTTAAATGCAGTCAGTATTGTCCTTTACCCTTTGGCCCAATTTGCCCTAGTCCTAACCACATTTGCTTCCTGCATATCTATAGTTGAAGTCTGGACAATTTTTCATCTTTTTTACCAGTTCTAATGTACTAATACTGACATTTATATGTGCCAAGTTCTAGCTCTGAGTTTCAGGTGTCACACAGATACCCAAAGTTCCAGGGATCAATCAAGTTATTCACAAAGGGATTAGCATCTTGGAATCTGGAGACAGCCATTACAATTCAGTAATAGATGTGACTGCTGTAAGAGCTTACAATCTAGTGACCCTTACAGTTAAGCGTTCCCCTGATAAGCTGCACTCTAAGGTTCAATTCTGAGTTTACATATTGTAGTTGGTCCATATTGGTGAGGCATTATAGTGTTTGCCTTTGTTTCTGGCATAGTTCACTCAAAATGCTGTCTACAGGGTCCATTCACCTCATTGCGTGTCTCACAGCTTCACTCCTTCTCTCAGTTGCTCAATATTTCATTGTATGCACACACCACAGTTCACCATTCTGTTCCTCAATCGATGTACTCTTAAGCCACCTTCACCCATTGCAAATCATGCATACTCTCTCCATAAACACCAGTGTGCAAATGTCCATTCATGTCCCTGCTCTCAGATCCTCCAAGTAAATGCCCCCTAATGAGGTTGCAGGACCTTATGGCACCCACATACTTAGCTTCATGTGGAACCACCCCACTGTCCTCCAGAAAGGCTATACCATTCTACCTTCTAACCAACAGTAAATATGTACATCCTTCTTTCCATGTTTCACCAGCACTTTTATCCCTGTTTATAATTTTTCCATACAATTTTATAGAGATATAGTCACACACCATATAATTATCCACAGTGTACATTCAGTTGTTCATGGTATCATCATACATTTGTGCATTTATCACCACAGTTAGCACTTGAACATATTGATTACTATGAAAAAAAGGTTTTTGTTTTAATGAATAATAAAAAAAGATAATAAGAAAATTAAATATCACGCAATACAATGTAATAGTAGGGTCAGACAACACCACCACTAACAAGAATCCCATAACCCTCCCTTATATCCCCCTCTCATACACATTTGGCTTTGGTGTATTGCCTTTGTTACATTTAATGGAAGCACATTACAGTTGTACTGTTGACCATAGACTGCAGTTTGCCTTGATTATATTTTTCCCCAATACCATACCCCTTCCAGCACTCTGTATGGTTGACATTCATTTGTTCTCCCACCTGCAAGAACAGTTTTACGTTTGTACATTTAGTCACAATCATTGACCATGTAAGTTTTTGCTAAGTTGAGCAGTCCCAGCCTTTATATTCTATCTTTACCTCAGGTGTCACTCATGCCCCCAGCCCACCTCTTTACGCTTTACTCATGGACATCTTTGTTCAGTGTAGTTACAATATTGTGCTGCCATCACACAGTATTATGCTATCTAGTTCTGGATCTATACTATCAATCCTGCTGAACATTCTGTAGTCATTCAGCATCAAATGCCCAATCTCTACCTTCTTTCTATATCCTGGTAGCCTGTGTTATCAGCTTTTAAATCTCAAAGTTTGCTTATTAATGTTAGTTCATATTAATGAGAACATACCATGTTTGTTTTTCTGTTTCTGGCTAACTTCACTCAACATAACATCCTCAAGATTCATCTACTTTTTCATATGTTCCATTTCTTTGTTCTGTCTTACAGCTGTGTAATATCCCATCATGTGTATGTACCACAGTTTGTTTATCCACTCGTCCATTGATGGACATTTATCTGGGCTGTTTCCATCTCTTGGCTATTGTGAATAATGCCATGATAAACATTGGTTTACAAATGTCCATTCATGTTTTAACTTTCAGTTCCTCTGAGTATATACCTAGCAATGGAATAGCTGGGTTATATGGCAAATCTATACTTAGCTTCCAGAGGAAACTCCACACTGTCTCCCAGAGTGGTTGCACCAACAGTGAATAAGTGTGCCTCTTTCTCCACATCCTCTCCAGCACTTGTAATTTTCTGTTTTTTGTACAATGGTCATGCTGGTAGGTGTGAGATAATATCTCATTGTGGTTTTGATTTGCATTTCCCTAATAGCCAATGAAGTTGAGCATTTTTTCATATGTTTTTAAGCCATCTGTATTTCCTCTTCAGAAAATTGTCTGTCCATGTCTTTTACCCATTTTTTAATTGGGTTGTTTGTCTTTCTGTTGTTGAGTTGTAGGATTGCTTTATATATTTGGGATATTAAACCTTTATCTGATATGTGGCTTCCAAATATTGTCTCCCATTGTGTAGGCTGCCTTTTTACCTTTCTGACAAAGTCCTTTGATGTACAAAAGTGTTTAATTTTGAGGATATCCCATTTGTCTATTTGTTCTTTGGATGCTCACTCTTTGGGTGTAAGGTCAGGGAAACCAACTCCTATCACAAGATCTTTAAAAAATTGCCCTACATTTTCTTCTAAGAGTCTTATGGTCTTAGTGCTAATGTTTGATCCATTTCAAGTTAATTTTTGTATAAGGTGTGAGATAAGGGTCCTCTTTCATTCTTTTGGAAATGGATAAAAAGTTCTCCAAACACCATTTATTGAAGAGGCTGCTCTGTCCCAGTTGCTTTGGATTGACTGCCTTATCAAAGATAAATTGTCCATAGATGCGAGAGTCGATTTCTGACCACTCTATTCAATTCCACTGGTTGGTATATCTATCCTTTACCACTACTATGCTGTTTTGTGCATTATAGCTTTGTAATATGCTTCGAAGTCAGGTAGTGTGAGGCCTCCCGCTTTGTTCCTCTGTCTCAAGATATTTTTAGCTACTTGGGGCAGCTTGCCCTTCCAAATAAATTTGGTTATTGGTTTTTCTATTTTTGAAAAGTAAGTTGTTGGAATTTTAATTGGTATTACATTGAATCCATAAATAAGTTTAGGTAGAATTGATATCTTAATGATATTTAGTCTTCTAATCCATGAACCTGGTATGTTCTTCCATTTTATTAGGTCCTGTTTGATTTCTTTTAGCAGTTTCTTGTAGTTGTCTTCGTATAGGTCTTTTGTGGCCTTCATTAAGCTTATTCCTAAATACTTGATTCTTTTGGTTGCTATTATGAATGGAATTTTTCTTGATTTCTTCCTTTTGTTGCACATTAGGTGTGTATAAGAATACTACAGACTTTTGAGTGTTTATCTTGAAGCTTGCCACTTTTCTGTATTAATTGATTTGTTCTAATAGCTTTGCTATAGATTTTTCTGGATTTTCTACATATAAAATCATGTCATCTGCAAAGAGTGAAAGTTTTACTTCTTCCTCTCCAATTTTGATGCCTTTTATTTCTTCTTCTGGCCTAACTGCTCTAGCTAGAACTTTCAGCACAATGTTGAATAACAAAGGTGACAGTGAGCAACCCCGTCTTGTTCCTGACCTTAGAGGGAAAACTTCAGTCTCTCCCCATTGAGTACGGTGTTAGCCATGGGTTTTATCATATTGAGATAATCCCCTTCTCTCCCTAACTTTTGAAGTGTTTTCATCAAGAAAGATGCTGAATTTTGTCAAATGCCTATTCTGCATTGATTAAAATAATCATGTGGTTCTTCTGATTTGATTTGTAGATGTGGTATATTACATTAATTAATTTTCTTGTGTCAAACCAGCCTTGCATACCTGGAATAAACCTCACCTGGTTGTGGTGTATAATTCTTTTAACGTGCTGCTGCATTCAATTTGTGAGCATTTTTTTGAGGATTTTTATGTCTATATTCATTAAAGAGATTGGTTTATAATTTTCTTTCTTTGTAGTATCTATGTCTGAATTTGGTATTAGGGTGATGTTGGCTTCATAGAATGAGTTGGATAGCTTTCCCTTCTCTTCAATTTTTTTTTAAAAGTTTGAGCAGGATGGGTACCAATTCTTTCTTAAATGCTTGGTAGAATTCATATGTGAAGCCATCTGGTCCTGGGCTTTCCTTTTTGGGAAGCTTTTTGATGACTGACTCAGTTTCTTTACTTGTGATTGGTTTGTTGAGGTCATCTATTTCTTCTTGAGTCATTGTTGATTGTTTATGCTTTTCTAGGAAGTTGTCCATTTCAAGTAAGTTGTTTAGTTTATTAGCATATAGTTGCTCATAGTATCTTCTCATTATCTCCTTTATTTCTCCAGGGTCAGTAGTAATGTTTCCTTGTTTCCTTTCCTGTTTGTGATTGCATTTATTTGCATCTGCCTTTTTTTTTTTTTTCTTTTTTGTTAGCCTAGCTAGGGGTCCATCAATTATTGAGTTTCTCAAAGAACCAACTTCTGTTTTTTTCTCTATTGTTTTCCTGTTCTCAATTTCATTTATTTCTGCTCTCTCTAATATTTGTTATTTCTTTCCTTCCATTTGCCTTGCAGTTAGTTTGCTGTTTTCCTCTAGTTCCACCAGGTGAACAGTTAATTCCTCAATTTTTGCTCTCTCTTCTCTTTTAATATAGGTGTTCCGGGCAATAAATTTCCCTCTCAGCACTGCCTTTACTGCATCTCAAAAGTTTTGATATGTTATGTTTTCATTGTCATTTGCCTTGAGGTATTTTCTATTTCTCTTGTAATTTCTTCCTTTGCCCACTGGTTTTCTAAGAGTATGTTGTTTAGTCTCCATATATTTGTGAATTTTACAGTCTTCTTGTTATTTATTTCTTACTTCATTCCATTATGATCCAAGAAAGTATTTTTTATAATATAAATATTTTTCAATTTGTTGAGACTTGCTTTGTAATCAACATGTCCTCTATCCTAGAGAATGTTCCATGAGCACCTGAGAAAATGTGTATCCTTCTTTTGTGGGGTGTAGTGTTTTATAAATGTCTCTCAAGTCTAGTTCATTTATTGTACAATTTAACATCTCTGTTTCCTTATTGATCCTCTGTCTAGATGTTCTAACCATTGATGAGAGTGGTGTATTGAAGTCTCCAACTATTATTGTAGTGGTATCTACTTCTCCTTTCAGTTTTCTTAGTGTTTACCTTATGGATTTTGGGGCACTCTGGCTTGGTGCACAAATATTTATGATTGTTATGTTTTCTTGATGAATTGACCCTTCTATTAATATACAGTGTCCTCCTTTGTCTCTTTTTGTTGTTTTACTTTTGAAGTCTAATTTGTCTGATATTAATATAGCTATTCCTTTTCTCTGTTTGCTATTTGCATGAAATATCTTTTTCCAACCTTTCACTTTCAGTCTATTTTTGCCCTTGTGTCTAAAGTGAGTTTCTGGTAGACAGCATATAGATGGGTCCTGTTTTTCAATCCAATCTGCCAGTCTGTGTCCTTTTATTGGAGAGATTAACCCATTAACATTTAGTGTTATTACTGTGAGAGCAGTACTTTCTTTGCCATTTTTTCTATTGGATTTTATATGTCATGTCTTATTTTTTCCTCTCTGTCCTTTTACCTTTCCTGATAATCTTTATTTCCACACTCTTCTCCAAACCTGTCTCTCCTGTTCTTTCCTATCAGCCTGTAGCACTCCCTTTAGTATTTCTTGTAACACCAGTTTCTTATTCACAAACTCTTGCAGTATCTGTTTGTCTGAAAATAGCTTAATCTCTCCCTCATTTTTGAAGGGCAGTTTTGCTGGATATAGAAGTCTTGGTTGGCAGTTCTTCTCTTTCAGTATCATAAATATATCATACCACTATCCTCTTGCCTCCATGGCTTTTGCGGAGAAATCTGTACATAATCTTATCAAGCTTCCCTTGTATGTAATGGATTGCTTTTTTTCTTGCTGGTTTCAGAATTCTCTCTTTTTCTTTGACATTGTACAATCTGATCAGTAAGTGTCTTGGAGTAGGTGTACTGGCTTCTATTCTGCTTGGGGTACACTGTACTTCTTGAATCTGCACATTTCTGTCTTTCACAAGACTTGGGAAATTTTCAATAAGCATTTCTTCTGTTATTCTTTCTGCCCCTTTTCCTCTCTGTTCTCCCTCTGGGACACCCATAACACATATATTCATGCACTTCGTGTTGTCACTCAGCTCCATAAGACTCTGCTCATATTTTTCCCTTCCTTTCACCATCTGTTCTTTTGTGTGTATGAATTCAAATGTCTTGCCTTCCAATGTACTGATCCTTTCTTTTGCCTGTTCAAATCTACTGGTGTATCCCTCCTGTGCCAGTTTTAATGTATTATGTCCCCCAGAAAAAGCCATATTCTTTGATGCAATCTTGTGAGGCAGACATATTAGTGGGGATTAAGTTGGAACATTTGGATTAGGTTGTTTGCATGGAGATGTGCCCCATACAACTGTGGGTGATGACTCTAGATAATTTCCATGGAGATGTTACCCAATCCATTCAGGGTGGGTCTAAATTAAATCACTGGCACCATATAAAGGAGATGATAAACAGAAGGAACTCAGTGCAGCTGAGAGTGACATTTTGAAGAGGAGCTATAGACAAAAAGGACACTTTGAAGAATGCACTGGAACTGAGAGAGGAGCTTCAGCTTACAGAGACATTTTGGAGATGGCCTTTGAAAGCAGACTTTTGCTCTGGAGAAGCTAAGAGATGACAAATGCCCCAAGAGCAGCTAAGAGTGACATTTTTGAGGAACTGCAGCCTAGGGAGGAACACCCTGGGAGAAAGCCATTTTGAAACCAGAACTTTGGAGTAGACACCAGCCACGTGCTTTTCCAGCTAACAGAGGTTTTCCGGACACCATTGACCATCCTCTAGTGAAGGTATCCAATTGCTGATGGGTTACCTTGGATACTTTATGGCCTTAAGACGGTAACTGTGTAACCAAATAAATCCCCTTTTATGAAAGCCAATCCATCTCTGTTGTTTTGCATTCCAGCATCATTAGCAAACTAGATCACCCCCATTGTCTTTGTCATCTCCTCCATTATGCCCTTCATTCCCATAAGTTCACCATTTGTTTTTTCAAATTTATGAATTCTTCTTTATGGTCATTCAGTGTATTCCTTATATCCTTCATCTCTTTTGCCATGTCTTCCCTCAGTTCATTGGCTTGATTTTAGAATTGATTTAGATTTGTATGATCTTCTTTAATTAGTTCTTCCTTCAGTTCATTGAATTGATCTAGCATTAATTACTTCAACTCCTGTATCTCAGTCGAACTATTAGTTTTTTCCTTTGGCTGCTCCATATTTTCATGTTTCCTAGTATGGCTCATTTTCTTGTGCTGTATAGGCATCTGACTTTCTTGATTAGTTTGTTCTGGAGCTTGTTTTCAGGGTTTTTTTGTTGGTTGACTTTGTTCTCTAACCTTTGGTGTTGAGTTCAGCTTATTCTAGACCTCTAACTTAGGTTCTATTTAGTTAATCAGAGTTTTTCACCTCTTGTTTTTCTGTTTCTTGCCCCATCTCTATGTAGCCTTTTTTTGAGAGGGTCTCCTCAGGTATTGTCAACCCCAGTCTGGTTTTCCCAGTCCAGACAAGTCCAGGTCTCAGGAGAAGGGTATGGCATTTCCTTGAGAATAAGACCCTCCTGTGAGATCTTTAGACTCTGCGTTTTTTCCTATGCTGTCCATCAGGTGGCACTTGCCAGCCTGCAGCTCCCCCACCAGTGTGTGGCAGTATGGAGCCTTTATTTCTCCCAGTGATCCTGACCCTTTCACAGGCATGGATGACTGAAGCTGGCTTCTGATTTCCAGCTCCTGGTGTCTGAATTCCCTGAAGGATGGTACCCCTCAAGCTGGACCATGCCTTCTTTTCTTGGGGAAGTTATGGCCTTTTTAGAAAATTGTCTCCTCTACTAGACTTTTTGCTTTGTCTCTTAGAACTATCTTAGCTCTGTTCTTTCCTGAGCCCAAATTGCAAGTATTTGAGTCCATCTCTAATGGGCTACACAGAATAGCTATTTTTTTTTAAAAAAAGAGAAAATGATAAAAAAAAAAGAAAAAAGAAAAATAAATGCCCAGTATAGCATATTTAAAGAAAAGCCCTTTAATTCAGTCCTTGTAGTTCTGATGGGCTATTAAAATGCAGAAAGACAAGGTGTTGAAGAGCAATTGAGTAACAAACATGAAACCAGAAAAACCAGCTTTTCAGAGGAGAGCCCTGGTCCATTGAGTTTGCATATGTGCCTGATTCTGTTTGAGTCTGGCCCTTCTCCAAAAGTCTCTGTTTTTGTTTTTGTTTTTTCTGCTGTTTTTGCTAGCCCTATCTTCTCTTGGCCAGGCTGACTGCTTCCGGATTCTCCAGTGTCTGGTCTCAGTTTATCTATGGTTGGGGTTTTTATTCAGCAGTCTGAGTTTGTTAATCAGTTCTGCAACTGCAGTTCTCCCTCCTGGTTCCCAGCACTGATGGCCCCTCATCCCTTGGGAGTCCAGCTGCAAAACAGTCTGTTGTGCCTGGCAGGGAGGGACATGGGCCCCCTGGCTGTGAGAACTTACTGATTTTGCTGATCTCAGCTGGTCCACCTGCTGGAGACTGTTGTATGACATATGTCCAGACTCAGATTCCTCTGTAGCTTCCACTCCACACAGTTCCTAGCCATCCACTGGCTGCCCCAGAGGAGAACCTAAAACACATACCTCACCATTTTGCCATCTTGCCCCACCCCCCTGCTTATATGCCTTTTTACAATCTTTTATTTTTAACTTATCTATATACTTAAATTAAAAATGATTTTATCCATAGACAGCATATGGCTCAATCTTTCTTTGTTTTCCAATGTGATAAATTCTCTTCACTAATATTTTAGGCCACTCACATTAAAGGAAATTACTGATGGTTGGATTAAAATCTTCTGTCTTGCTTGTTGTTTTCTCTTTATTTTGTTATTGTTCATTTCTTTTTTTCTCTCTCTTTTCCAGACTTCTTTGATTTTATGGGGTTTTTTTAAAGATTACTTTTTATCTTCTCTATTGAAACTATTTATATCTCCTTTTCATAAAAACCATTGACTCACTCAGGTTTCCAATATTTATCTTTATAATTAATTAATCAGCCTACCTTTAAATAGTATCACAGTATTTCATGTATCATGTAAGAGCATTACAAAAATTTGTTCCCAACTCCTGTCTGTTGTATTGTTGTTGTTTTTGCTGTCACTTGTATATTATAATTTGGCATCTTCCATGAAAACAAGGCATGGCTACTATTTTCACTTTAGAAAATCAGTTCTTTTCTAGAATAATTGAAATTAAAAAGATAGTTTTGTTTCATCTTTATCCCATTTCCAGGGATCTTGGTATCACTGTGTAGATTCAAGTTTCTTTCTGGTATTATATTCTTTCTGCTTAAAAGTGTCCTTTACCATTTCTTCTAGAGTAGAACTGCTGACCATAAATTCCATAAATTTTGTTTGTCCTGATAAAATCTTTATTTCTCCTTTACTGCCAAAACAGACATGTTTTATATTCCAGTTTGCTGCAGCTACCAGAATGTAAAATACCAGAAATGGATTGGCTTTTATAAAAGGGGCTTAGTAGGTTACAAATTTACAGTTCTAAGGCCATAAAAGTGTCCAAATTAAGGCATCAGCAAGAGGATACCTTCACTGAAGTAAGGCTGATGGTGTACAGAACATCTCTGTTAGCTGGGAAGGTACATGCTTGACATCTGCTAGTCCTTTGATCCCGGGTTGTGTTACCTTCAGCTTTTGCTTCCAGTGGCTTCTTTTAAAGTGTTTGTGTGTTCCCACTTAGTTTCTCCAGGGCAAACTCTGGGCTTCACCTCTTAGTTTAGTATCTCCAAATGTTCTGGTCTGTGTTGGCTCTCTTAAGGGCTCCAGTGCACTAATTAATACCCATCTTGAATGGGCAGGATCACATCACCATGGAAATAATCCGATCAAAAGTTCCCACCCACAATTTGGTGGGTCTCATCTCCATAGAAAAAAGCCTAATCAAAAATCCCACCCAACAGTAGGTTTGCGCCACAAGATTGGATTAAAAGAATATGGCTTTCTGTGGTGTACAAAATAGATTTAAACCAGCACACTTTCATTACAGAACACAGCATTGGCAATTAGTTTTTCTTTCAGCATTTTAAATAGATATTCCATTATGCTCTAAACTGCATGATTTCTGGCAAAAAGTCTTCTGTTATTCTTACCTTTTATCCTATGCATGTTATGTGACATTTTTCTCTTTTTCTGTCAAGATTTTCTTTGTATTTTGTTTTTACCACTTTGAATATGATATACCTAGGGGTGTGTGTGTGTGTGTGTGTGTGTGTGCATGTGTGTGTGAGAGAGAGTGAAAGAAAGAGAGATTTATATTGTTTAGTGTTATGAGCTTCTTTGATATATGCTTTGGTTTGTCTCTTTTTAAAATCAATCTTGGCCATTATTTCTTCAATTATTTCTTCTGCTCTTTTCTTTCCTCTTCTCATTCATGGACTTCAGTTATATGTAGGTTAGATAATTCCATATTGTACTCCAGCTCTTAGATTCTCTTTTCATTTTATTTAGCTGTTTTTTCTCTTTGAATTTCATATTGCATAATTTTATTGAACTATCTTAGAGTTATCTGATTGTTGTCTTGACTATGTCAAGTCTACTGAGGAGCCCATTGAAGATATTTATAATTTCTGTATTACATCCTCTTTGCTAGAGGTAAGATTTTGTTTGTTTGCTTTTGTTTTTTGTTTTTGTGTTTTTTTCTTCCCACAGTTGCAATGGAGGACAGTGTTTCTTGCCATTCTCTTCCATAGATTATGAAGTTTCCACCTAGGGAAGATAGGAGAAAGGTTCTGGGTGGAGTTTCAGTTAATCTCCCACACCCTTGGGGCTGTAAAATTCCTTAAGAGAGTCTTGAGACTCTCAAAACTATTCTTTGAGGCTCAAGGTGCAGACTCATCCAATGTTTTGACTCCAAGGAAGCATTACATGCTCTCACAATTGTGCACTCAACCTCCATCAATTTGCCTACTAATGTAGCTAAACACGTCTAGATGAACTCTTCTTACTGGTGTCCACTTGTGTTCCCTTTAGATAAGCCAGTGCTCATGTCTCATATTTCCCTACAAATGCTTGCTTGCCCTGTGGCCTAAGTTCTACAACAGGTTCAAGAAAAGTGATGAATTTATAGTTGTCTAGAGATTTTTATTTTAAATGTGGAAACTACACTCTTTCTAGTACTCTACATCTCCAAACAGAAACTGGAAGCAATAAATTTGATATATTTTAATTTGTTTTTATTTTCTTTTATTTCACAATATTTCAAAAATATTTATTTAATTTCCCTTGGAATTTTTTCTCTGATCCATGGCTCAAAATTTAATTTTTCAGATATTTGAGGATGCTTAAAATGTATTTCTATTGTTGATATCTAGTTTAATTCTGAAATAGTATATATAATTTAATGTATTTAAGCTTATTGAGATTTCTTTTAGAACTTGGAATATGGTATATTTTAGTGAGTGATCCATGTTCCCCTGAAAAGAATGATTATTCTGTTGTTGTTGGTTGGAATGTTACTAGGTCTTTGAAATTATAGTTTTCATCAAATATGGTGGGGTTTGTTATTATTGTTGTTGTTGGCAAGTAGTTCTGAAAATGTATTTTGTGGTCTCTCCCTCTCTATCTTGGACTCCAGTTATTTATATATATTTACATACACATACACACACACACACAAATATATATTTATGTGTACATATATGTAGCACTTAGTATTTGTTTACAATCATTGAGTTTCTGCTTATTTAACTTTGAATTTTTGCTTTATTTTGTAATTTTCATTTTTTTTTTACTTTATGCTTTAGCTATGTCTTCAAGGTCACTGATAATTTCTTTTGCAGTGTCTAATTGCTGTTAATGAAAACTGTGAATTTAAAAAATTTTATATATTATATTTTTAGTTCTAAAAACTTTCATTTGGTTCTTTTCAATTCCTTGATTACTCTCCTGGTTGTACTAATCTTTCTTTTAAATCTTTAGTTTTATTTATAAAATCTGTTTGAAGTCCTTACCTGTTTATTCCATCATCCCTGTCATTTCTGGTTTGTTTCTTTCATCTGATTTTTATCCTGGTTTTGGCTCACATTTCTTGGTTCTTGGAATTTTTTATTGGATGCTAGATATTGTAAAATTTATGTAGTTGAATAGTGAATTTTTTTAAACCCTCCTTTAAGAGTATTTGACATTGTTCTGGAGACTAAGTTTCTTGCCAGCCTAACTGTTAGGGCATGTCTAAAGTGTCCTTTAATCAAGGGAAGGATTTTTACCTCATCACTATTGACTTGTGGAACCAGTAATTCTTTCCTGTGGGAAGCTGTCATAGTGTTGTGGGATTTGTAAGATATTTAGCCACTAGATGCCAGTAGCACTCCTCTCCCCATCCCACTAGTTGAGAAAACCAAAAGTTGAAATTACCAAGCATCCCCTGGTGAGCAAAATTGTCCATAGTGGTGAATGACTGATCTAGGACAAGTTTAGACTTACTACTATGGTGTGACAATTCTAGATGTTCTATTAATGCTCTGGTTGTTCAAATAGGACTCTGCTCTGCTGCTGTAACCTTCAGGCTTATATGAATTATGGAATGTTCAGATTGTAGCTCCTGGTTATTGTCTGCTTCCATGGAGTTTTATCATTTGTATGGATAGTTTCACTCTTTAACACCAGACTAAAGGGTACTATGCAAATTTCTGGAACTCTTATACTGTGTAGCTTTTTCTCTACTATAATTTAACATTTGGAATCCAGCTGCCTCAAACTCACTGAACTTCAATGTCTTCCTCCTGGTGAGATTAATGTGATATCCATTGAAAATGCTGGGTTGAACAGAAGGCTCATCTTGTTCCTTCGTTGTTGCTGTTGTCTTCCTCGCTCTCAGGGATTGCAGTCCTGTATGTTTTTTGTCTAGTGTCTAGATACAGTGGTTTCAGATATTTTATCCAAGTTTTAGCTGTTTACAGTGAGAGAGTACATGTTGTGTCAGCTACTATTTCATGGCTAAAAGTGGAAGTCCCCTAATAGTTAATATTTTGAAGTGCAAAACAGTGACTTAAAGACTTCTGTGACTTGGAAGTAGTTGAGGCCTTCTACTGGAAGAATTGGTGGAGAAAAAAAGTGAAGAGAGTTCCTGAAAATATAGAGTTGTTTCTTTCATGAATCTTTAATGTATTTATGAATATAGTGCAAACCCTGTGTATGAGGTTTTTGTTTTTTTTTTTTTAATTGCCGCTGTAAAAAATCACCACAAACTAATTGGCTTAAGGCAATACACATTTTTTATCTTACAGTTCTGTAGGATAGAAGTCTTAACATCTGTATCATTGAGCTAAAGTCAAAGTTTCACCTAGGATATTTTTCTTTCTGGAAGCTTTTGAGGATCATCTGTTTCTGTGCCATTTCCAGCTTCTAGATGGGACCTGTGGCCCCTTTCTCTGCTGTTAAAGGCAGCAATCTTGCATCTATGTTCTTTCATGCTCTCATCTCCGTCTTATTTTCTGACTCCCTTACTCTCTTCTTCTAATTCCGTTTTCCTATATTAAGGAGTCTTGTGATTACACTAGGTCCATTTTCATGATTCAGGATAATCTCTCATCTGGATGTCCTTAATTTAATTGCATCTGGGAAGTCTTTTTTGCTATGTAAGGTAGCATATTCACAGGTTCAGCGGATTCAGGCAAGAACATCTTTTGAGATGTTATCATTCTGCCTATCACACCCTCCAAGAAGAGTCATAGCAGTGCAAAAATAATAATTTAGTAATATTTCACTTTCATAATAGAATGTCTGTTACAACAGTTTAATTAGTTGATTGATGTCATTAAAGGATGCAATATAGTGGATTGTATTCATGGGTGTTTGACTATTCAGGTTTTTTGTTAGCCATGCTATCAAAGCTGCTACTGGAAATGAATGATTGTTTTAGCAGATAAAATAATACATGAAAGATGTAATGCTATTTCAAGAGTTTGGGATCTTTTGGTCATCTGAGGCAGTAAGTAGAGTGGAAATACCTCAGACAGTTTGGCACAGACATACATACACCTTAGTATGGTGACAAAGTTTATCTGCTCCCCCCAGAACTGGCACCAGGGATCTATACTGGCTGCATGATGGGCCAGTGAGGGGATAGGGGAGTGGCCAATGAGTGTGCCACAATGTTTTCATACTATTTTTAAGTTGCCCTTTTCTTTGATTGAGTGCATACCATGTTACTGCAACCCCTTAACTATTTTCTGGGACTTTGATGAAGATCTCTTTGCCAGTTCTTGAAGAATGTTCCTAGCATCTGTGGGGTATGGAGCCCTGGAGTGTCTCACTCCACCTTCTTGATCAGAGCAGGGTTCCAGCTTTCTTTTGATTAGTGTTTGCATGATATATCTTTTTCCAACCTTTACCTTTTAATTTTTTGCTCTTCTATATTTATAGGGCATATTCTTTTTAAGCAGCATATTTGTCTTGCTTTTTTAACCAATCTAATAATGGTTGCATTTTAATTGGAGAGTTTAGACAATTTGCATTTAATGTGATTATTGACATGGTATAGTTTAAACCTACCTTCATGCTATTTGTTTTCTATTTGTCCCATCTTTACTTTATTCCTTTTTCCACTTTTTCTGCCTGCCTTTGCATTACTTGAATATTTTTATTCCATTTTTTTTCTCCATTGTTGTATGGTTAACAGTAATTCTTGGTTGTTTTATTTTAATGTATGCTTTAGTATTCATAGTACACATGGTTGTCTCTTCACAGTCTACCTTCAAATGATATTATACTCTTTCACATATTGAATAAGAACTTTAAAAGAGTATACTTCCCTTTCCCCCCAACAGACTTTTGTGCTGTTTTTGTCACACATTTTACTTTTATATATGTAAAAACCCCAAAATATGTTATTATATTTGCTTTAAGCAGCTGCTTATTTTTTATTTAAAAGTAAGAAAAAATCTTCACATCTATGTATGTAGTTACAATTAATGTGTTCTTTGTTTCTTTGTATAGATCCAACTTTCAATCTTGTATCATTTCCTTCTGCTGGAAAGGTTTCTTTTAACATTATTTTGTACCACAGGCCAGCTAGTGATGAATTGTTTCAGCTTTTGTGTTTCTGAAAATGTCTCTATTTCATGTTAATATTTGAAAGATAATTTTGCTGGGCATAAGATTCTATGTATGTTGACAGTTTTTTTTTTTTTTTTTATCCCCTAGTTCTTTAAAGATGTTGCTCCTTTGTCTCCTAGCTAGCTTTCTAGGATAAACCCAGTGTCATTCTTATCTTTCATACATCGTATATAACGTGTCTTTTCTCTGACTGCTTTCAAGGTTTTCTCTTAAGCGTATATATGGCCACTTTGTCCCATAGTCCGTTCCTCTTTACCATGTTTTCATTATGTTAGGTGAGGTCTCCTCACCAAGGCAAATTATATCTTTGTATTTAACATCACCCACCCCTGTGCCAAAGGTAACCCATAAATAAGCCTAGGCTAATTCTTAGAGCCATTGCCCACCACTTCAAGGATGATCTCTCATCTTCCTGACATGTTCAGATGCTGCTGAAGTAGAGCAGCTAAATGCAGTCCAATTATTCAATGAGCTTTTAGCTGTGACTTATTTTGGGGTGACAGTGCTGTCTCTCATGCAGTGTGATAAATTGGGAGAGGGTAGTCTCTCTAGCTTATTTATGTCTTCAATAGACTTGGCATAAGCATTGCACCTTGCATATGGTTTTCAGAGCTGACACAGGTGTTTCTAAATTATTATGTCTGTGCTGGTTTGGATATATTATGTCTCCCAGAGAAAGCCAAATTCTTTAATCCAAACTTTGGGGGCAGATGTATTAGTGTTGATTAGGTTGGAAACTTTTGATTGAGTATTTCCATGGAGATGTGACTCACCCAACTATAAGTGACAACTCTGAATTATTTCCATGGAGGTGTGGCCCTGCCCATTCAGTGTGTATCTTGATTAGTTTGCTGGAGCCCTATAAGAGCTCAGACAGAAAGAGCTCAAGGCTGCAGCTGAGAGAGAGATTTTGTAGACAGCTATTGAAAGCAGACTTTTGCTAGCCAAGAGTTTGCCTGGGAGAAACTGAGAGAATACCCCCACATGCTTGAAGGGGAACATCTTGGGAGAAAGCCATTTTGAAACCAGAACCCTGGAGCAGATGCCAGCCATGTGCCTTTCCAGCTGACAGAAGTTGTCTGGACACCATTGGCCATTCTTCAGTGAAATATCTTCTTGTTGATGCCTTAGTTTTGATACTTTTATGGCCTTAAAACTGTAACTTTGTAACCAAATATCCCCCTTTATAAAAACCAATCCATTTCTGGTGTTTTGCATAATGGCAGCATAGCAAACTGGAACGATGTCTACTTGGGAATTTCAGTCAGAATCTTACTGGGAGAGCTGGATATCTGAGTATACATCCCCACCTTTTCTATCAACTGCTTAAATGATTTAAATGGCTAATTATATCTGTAATTTCATGGGGATAGGGGTACAGATCTATCCTTTTTATTCTTAGAATTCTACCAGTTAAGGCAGTCAAGGAAAGGACATACAGAAAACAAAATAAATGGAGCATAATTAAACACCAAGTTTCAATAACATAAAGGTAAATGTAATTGTAGTTGAAAGCCAGTGATGATCTGAGAGAATGTGGTGACTAATTATATAATATTAATCTCCAGAAAAATCAGAATTAAGAAACCATTCTATTTCTATCTGTACAAATGAGAACTCTCCTAGGCAGAAGTGAGATCATTGAAGAGACATGTGAACCAAGAACATGTCTGCTTAATCAAGAGATGATAGGTAGGTAAGGGATACTGAATAAAATATTACTTTTTTGTTCAAAGGCTGCTATAGGGGAATTATATACAGTGGAATCTTTTCCCATAAGCAAACTATTCCACTTCATCAACTTCATAAGGTGACTATAATTTTTGTGCAGAGAATCTCTTGAGAGTGTAAAGCAGCACTTTTAAAAATTACATCATGCAGTAAGTAAAAACTAGATCTTTTGTGAGCAAACCAGGACATACAGTCACTATATGAAAACACTACTTCTGGAGTTGTCCCACTTAGGAACCAACAAGAGCTACTTACACATATCAGATAAACTACAAACTCTGCTGCATGGTTTGCAGAGCTCTCTATAATCTGACTCCCTATCACCTATCCATTACTAAACTGCCATCCGGTTCTTGTGAAAGAGAAGAATGAACATAAGCTTTGTGGTGTGTCCATCCTGGTAATGAATCATGACAGTCTTCCACTTCAGGTTTTCATCCACTGCAAGTGTCAGTTATTGGTGTCAACATGAGGATTTCCATCCTGGGTTCCCATTGATTTAAGATGCTTTTCTTCTACAAACCAGAGGAGTGGGAGAACTGGATCTGCTCCTCCCAAGGTAAGACAATTTGTGTAATTTGAGCATGATCTTGAGCAGCTCTAAAAATAAGAATATGTGGTTTATATGGAGTAGGATTCAGTTCACTGTATTATCAAGACATCAGCAAAATGGCTGGGGCATTTCAGGGCCATTCCGGGGTCTGAGTGCTGAGGGGCTCAGACTAGGGGAGAAATGGGATTAGGAGCAAGTGACACCCAGACAGGAACACGAGAATTTGGTCTAGAGTGTTTGTGTACTGGAAGAGGTAGGAGAAGACTGTACTAGAAGGCTTTGGCTAGGACACTGCAGATGCCCTGGGATCCCAGTGCATGGACTAACAGGCTTTCAAGTCAGGTTGATTCTAAATGAACCGCACACCTAAGGCTACTGATCACCACCCTATTGTCTTTGGCTTTCAATCTAGGATGGATTTGGAAGCTATTGGTTGCCTGGGGAGAAGAGTAAGTGTGGAGACCCGAGCAGTTAGTGAAGAGGAAAAAATAGGAGCTAACAGCAGCACAATTTTGGACAGCTGGTAAATACCCAACACATACTTCCCAAAACAATAACAAAATAATTCAGAAAGCTATTTGGGCTTTTAATTAAGTACTTGCAAGTTCTATTGACAATAGAGTTTTTAAATCTAGCTGCTGATTCACTGTCCTCTTATTATTAGCTCAGGTTGCACTTATTTGGGATGAAAGGCAGAAAGATTTAGTCAGACTTTATCTTCTTATCAGAGACCTTAATGTTGGATTCTCCTAACTCACAACTGGACTGTAAACTTCGATTGCTCTCACCTCCTGCACAGATTTGGGAAAGAGATTTGAATTCTGTTGGCTTTGTGTATAATGAGAGTTTATACTAATGCACTTGACAAAAACTTGTACTTTATGGTTTCCCATTTACGTGTGCTATAGATCACCTAAATTGACACTTCTGCAATTTTTCAATATTGCACTTCTGTATGTTTTTTTTTTTTTTAAATTTACTTATAGAGCCATCAATGTAAGAGGAAATGCATTTATATTGGTGAGGGTGGGTATGTGATTCCCAACATATGGCCTTTAAACATTTCCTAATGTAATGCTGACATTGACTATGGTTTGTGGTTTTGTTCTTTCCTTTGTCTTCTCAAAAGAATACCTTCCAGATATTGCTTTAGAATATCAGGATCTTCCCCACCATTGACTTAGGCAATCCAAAGATTTACTCATGCTTCAGTTGGAAAGTTGTCATGACCATTTCAATTAAGGGAAATGGAGCAGAGTTTGTGGAGTACTCATTATACTACTGCAAATAGAACACTAAGCCATGTTTTGGAAAGTTTTAGATACACTGGAGCTTTGGGCACAAAGCGATGGAAATTGGAGGCAGCAGAATTGGAGATGGTGAGTTTTCTCTGGTCGTTGGAAGTTCAGTTTGTCTTTGAAATACTCTGCCATTCATGCTTTGTTTTATTGTAGTCCCACCTTACCAGCTAAATTACCCATTACTTCTTTTTCTGGATTCCAAACTTTCCAGGTACATTCCTGAATTACCTCACGAACATAACATTTTTGGGCTAATCCCTATCTTTGTAACATACTATACTATCCACATGGAATGCCAAACCCCTTCTGATAATAAGAATGCTTATAAGCATGTATGTTTGGGCATGCATGCTTAAAAATCTACTGTGTTTGTCATATAGAAGCTGATTAAACTTTGTAGTCAAAACAACATTATAAGATTGGCAAAGCGGTTGTTTTATCTCTGTTGTATAAAGAAAAAATATAACTTTCTGTGAAAATTTTCTAGCACTCTATTGATATTCTTTTATTTCTCGGTTCAAACTGCCTGTTACATTTTCATGTTTTAGTGTCTTGTCTCAATTAGATTTTGCTTTTTGAGCTCTGTCTAATTCTGCTTTCTTTTTCCCATCACCTATAGTAAATAGAAAATATTCAACAAATACTTTTGAAAATATCACTAATGTGCTTGTTGACCAATGAGTTCTCTCACTATAGTGAATGACATTTCATTTCCAGATTGGCATAAGATGCAGTAAAATAAAGACTTGATAAGAGAATTGACAATAAGTCCAGAGCCTACAATGGTACTAGAATTTGGCTGAACCATATGTTGTACTTATTCTGTTTTATGCTTATTAGCAACCAGTCTCATATTTTGCTGTTCCTTAGTATACACTTATGATTCTATTCTTGTTTTTTTTTGTGCTTTAATGCCAAAGAATGGTTATCACATTGAAAAGGAGCAAACCAGCTGTTGGAAAGGTGCTATGGTTCTCCTACTAGATGCACCAGGCAAATGACAGCCACTAAATGGTATCCACCAAGACATGCTGTTGTGACCTCCAATTTGTGTTTAAAGAGGACAGGATGTTTCATGCATCACTTTACACATGTCAAGTAAACTTTCATCTTTCCTTTCAAACTATTTATCTTCTAACAGTTCTTGAAATATGTCAGTCAAAAACTAAGAAAAAAAGAATTACTTGAGTAAATAAAAATGGAAGTTAAAGTTCACTGAGTGATGGTAATATTTTCCTAATGGCAATATGGGGAATATATTTCTGATTTCCAATTAAGTATCCACAAGTATTTATCAAGTGCCTTTAATGTTTACATCCCTTTATGGTCTCTGAATTAGCTGTGAAAGAAGAATAAAACATGACTGCTTCCATGACTGAACTCCCAGATAAATTTAGAGATTGGAGAGCAGAAAGCACACGTGCTAAATTCTCAGGTAGTTTCTTAGAAATTGAGGAAAGTTCTTGAGTCATTGTACATCACATCAGCATGGGGTTACAGCAATGGGCCAGAAATGGCTGCAAGATGTTGCTAAACAGAAAAGGACTGAGGCAGTTTTTATCTATTCCCCCAAAAAGGTGAACAACCCCATTAAACAATGGCCAAAGGACTTGCATAGGCATTTCTCTAAAGAATCTGTACAAATGAGCAGTAGGCATATGAAAAGATAATATCGTTAGCCGTTAGAGCAATGCAAATCAAAACCAAATGAGATACTACTTCATACCCAAAAGGATAGCTATTATTCAAAGCAAAACAAAACAAAACAGAAAATAGAAAGTGTTGGATAAGTTGTGGAGATATTGAAACTCTAGTGCATAGTTGATGGGCATGTAAAATGAAAAGCCACAGTGAAAAGTTACATGGCAATTCCTTAAAAAAGTTACGTATGTAATTACCTTATGAACCTGAAATTGCACTTCTAGATATGTACCCAAAGAAAGTGCAAATAGGGCACCAATGTTTACAGCAGCATTATTCACTATAGCTAATGGAAATAGCCTGCATCTTTCAACAAATTAATGGATTAACAAATTGCGATATAAACACACAGTGGAATATTAGTCAGCCATAAGAAAGAATGAAAATCTGAGACAAATTGCAACATGGAAGAACCCTGAAAATATTAGGCTCAGTGAAATAAGCCAGGCACATAAGGATAGCATTGTATAAGTTATAAAAGATGACTAAAAACTTCAAATTTTCAGAGATAGAAAATAGATTAGAAGTTACCAGGAAATGGGGATAGGGGAGTAGGGGTACTGTTTGTTTGGGAAAAAAAATTCAAATATGGAAGTAAATTCATCAAAAGGAAAATAAAAGAAAAAAGAAAATAATTAAGAAAGGAGGAGGTTGTAGCAAAGTCAAAAAATGCAAATACCAGAAGGTCATGTGGAATGGGCTAAGGAGAAGGAATTTTCATATCATCCCTGAGATGTGGGTGTGTGGGTCCAGGGAAGGTCCCCTGGAACCTCCAAAAGATAGCTCCTGATTCCCTGCTACTGTTCCAGCTCATTATATAGGAATCAGAACAACCCTGTAGGGGATTAATAAACAACTGAGCCTAAAGTACTAAGCAGCATTAAATTCAAGCAACATGTGCTTCTATGACCTCAACTCATATTCCCGTATATTCTTCTCCACAAAAGGAAAAAATGCAGATTCACCTCAGTTTAAATCTCTAATGACTTCGCTTTTAAGCAAATTCATAGAGTCAGAAACTAGAATATAGGATACCAGGTGTGGTGAAAGGGAATAGGGAATTGATGTTTAAACTGTACAGAGTTTCTTTTTGGGATGGTGGAGAAGTTTTGGTAATGGATGGTGATGATGGTAGCACAATTTATGACTATAATTATTATCACTGAATTATATACCTGAATGTGGTTAAATGTGGGAAATTTTAGGTTGCATATAAAATAAAAAATAATAAAAAACACACACACACACACATATAACTATATAACACAAACAGGGAACCCTAAGGTAAACCATGGATGATAGCTCATAGTACAATTATAATATTCTCTCATCAATTTTAACAAATGCATCATTCTAATGCAAGGTGTTAACAGTAATAAAGGTGGGTACATGAGAACTCTATTTTCTGTGTGGTGGTTTGAAATTGCATTGTACCCCAGACAAACCTGTTCTTAAATTTAATCCATTCCTGGGTTTGAACCCATTAACGTAGAACCTTTGAGGAGGTTACTTCTGTGAAGGTGTGTGTGGCTCAGCCCACTCAGGACGGGTCTTCATTTTATTACTGGAGTCCTTTATAAATGGGATGAATTCAGACAGGAGGGAGAGAAAACCACAGGAAGCAAGAAGCTGAACCCAGAAGAGAAGGGAGAGATCAGGAGACACCACCATGTGCCTTGCCGTGTAACAAGCTAAGGCTCCCAGGATCACTGGCAACCAGCCCCGGAACGCCACAGTCTTCCGGAGAAAGTACCGCCTTGATGATGCGTTGATTTGGACTTTCTTTTATCAAAGCTGTAAGTACATAAATTTCCACTGTTTAAGCCAATCCATGGCACAGTATTTGCTTGAGCAGCACAGGTAATTAAATATTCAACATGATTTTTCTGCAAACTTGCAACTTCTCTAAAAAAAAAAAAAAAACACAAAAACTCTAATGACTAAGAATGACTAAGAAAACATGGAACTGACTGAGTTTACCTGCAATCAATTGGATTAAGTAGTTTTTTTAAACCACTAGGCAAAATGGGAACTTGAAAGAGATATGATGTTCAGTAACGGAAAAACAAAGTTATGTTTTTCCATATGCAAGATTTTTGGTATGTGTTTTCAGCACACATATGTGCATGTTTTAAATCATAATCAGGGTAGTTATTTTTGCTGTTTGCTAAATTTTACCAGCTCTCAGTCTGTGGTAACATGACAGCATTGTACTTCCTGGTCCCCAAGTCATTATGTGTGACTAAGAGTCATAATTCAAATGACATGGGTCACTTCTGAGACAGAATATTTAATTCATTGTGTAAGATTGGGTAAGATTCATCAGGGCAACACTGAGTAATGGCTTCTCCAGCAGTCTGGGTATCCAGGTGTCTATGATTAACAGAACCTGTATAATCACTATAAGCTGGTATATCCCAACTAGTACAAAAACAGAGAAGTTAAAATTAAATGTCACTTCAGAGCAAAGACTAATGAGTTTAGTCAAGTGCATTCTGTTAGAGCCCCTGAAAAAGGGCATGGACACATTAAAAATCATTCTTTCTAGGATATGCACGACTGACAAATTCTTCTCTGAAGTAAAGTGAAAGCAGAAATGCTATGATTTAATTGAGAGGAGGAAGTGGAACCACTGAGCATTGAAAACAATCTATTTTTCTTCAGTTATTATAACAACTGTTCTCCCTAGAAGAGAAATAAGGAGATGTATTGCTCATATATGGGAGTCCCCTCACTGGGGACATACAAAATATGTGCTGTTATCCTCATTTCACAAGTCAGGTTCTCAGGTCTCAAAGATGTTAAAAATTTGCTCTTGTTCAAATGACCATTAAAATATTAAGATGCAATCTCAACACTAAATATGACTGACTCTAAATTTGGTACACTTCTAATCACTCTATCTGGTCTTCTATAGAATGGAGGTACACCTGAAAAGATCTCCAAGGTTGGGTCATTTCCTTAAAATATGAATCACCCTTTGGAGGGAAAATATTTCAAAGATTCATTTATAGCCAATGCTAAACAACACACTCCTCAGAATGTAAATTAATTCACCAGACAAAGGGTGTGATTAAAAATTGAATATATTGGCTTACGATATTTTCCTAATTTATTGCTTCAGATTTTTCATTCATTGAATCTAGTTCATTAAGTTAATATGTTAATTCCAGAGATGAAATATGGCCCTGTATTGAAACTCTGTAGTTGTTCATCTCTGATCAACCTTTTTCTGCTTAGATAAAACATGTGAATATTTCTGTTATTTTTTAGCATTTTTGTAAACTAAAACTATTTTGTTTTATGTGTATTCTTTCTCTTTCAAGTACGGGTGCATTTTAGCACATTAAAAAGAATATAAGGGGTGACATCATCAGCATGGTGACATAAACAGCTACTGAAAACTCCTCTCCAGAGATTCAATGAAAAAAAGGACAATTCTGAATTGTCTGAAACTCTGGAGGAGGATACACACTGGAGTAGGACCCTGCCAATGCCGAATTGAAGAAAGAGAAGAAATATCAGGTAGGGATTTTCCATCTCAGACCAGCTGGTCCTCTGACCTCCCCATCACTCAGCCTCAGTGTGGGAAAGGCACATATGGGACCCTTCCCACTAGGGACACAGATTTTAAAATCTCTCACAGAAGTGAGACATACCCCCATTGTTTGAAGATCTGGGGACGGGAGAGGACATTTCAAGGCCCAGGTCAGTGAGGGGCAAAGGGACAGAGATGGCATTTCCAGCCCTGGGTCTGAAACCCTTCCCCACCCTTGAGGGAAGCAGCAGCTGGCAGCCATTTCCCTGTTTTGGGGATGGCTGGGGTACTGGGTCAGCTTAGGGAGTATTCTGCCACAAGTGTAACCCCCACGTTGAGCAAGATTTTGGCCAGCAAAGCGAGGGTGTAGGAATTCCACAGTTTCATCTCACCTGTGTAGATACAGTCTGTGCTTGGAGGCAAAGCAGCCTCTGAAGACCATTAAGTTACTGAACATCACCATCTGATGCATAGTCTGGAAAGTGAAAGGGAATAGAAACAACTTTTAAAAGATGTGGCAGGCTACGGTGGGTGCCTGACTTTGGGGGAAGACTAGGGGACACAGCCAATTTGACAACTAGCCAGTGAGAGAAACAAAGAAATATAGATATAAAAGAACAAACAAGAAAACCCATGGCAAAAGAGAGAAAACAACATCCAGAATGAATAAATCAAGGAAATCAGATGCCTAGACAGCAAAAAATCATGAGTCACACCAGGAAACATGAAGAGATGGCCCAGACAGAGGAACAAATTAACCCCTCAACTGAGATTCAAGAGTTGAAACAACTAATTAAACATGGCAAACCTTCTAAATCAAATTAGTGAGTTGAAGGAAAGTGTGGCAAAAGAGATGAAGGCTGTTATGAAGACACTGGGTGACCATAAGGAAGAATTTGTAAACTTGAAAAAACAAATGGCAGAACTTATGGGAATGAAAGGCAAAAAAGAAGAGATGAGAAACACAATGGAGACATAGAACAGCTGACTTGTAGAGGCAAAGAAAGGATTACTAAACTAGAAGACAGGATATCTGATATCTTACACACCAAAGAACAGATAGGGAAAAGAATGGAAAAAATATGAGCCAGGGGCTCAGGGAACTGAATGGCAACATGAAGCTCATGAATATACATGTTATATGTGTCCCAGAAGGAGAAGAGGAGGGAAAATTGGCAGAAAGGATAATAGAGAAAATAATCAATGAAAATTTCCCAACTCTTGTGAAGGATATAAAAGTACAGGTCAAATAAGTACAGTGTACCCCAAACAGAAATCATGCAAATAGACCTACTCCAAGACACTTACTAATCAGATTGTCAAATGTCAAAGACAAAGAGAGAGTTCTGAAAGCAGCAAGAGAAAAGCAATCATCTGTCAACTACAAGGGAAGTTCAATAAGATGAAGTGTGGATTTCTCAGTAGAAACCATGGAGGTGAGAAGGCAGTGGTATGATATACTCAAGATACTAAAAGAAAAAAACTGCCAACCATGAATCTTATATCTGGCAAACTGTCCTTAAAAAATGAGGGAGAGTTTAAAACATTTACAGATAAACAGACACTGAGAGAATTCGTGAACAGGAGACCTCCCCTACAAGAAATACTAATGGGAGTGCTACAGACAGATAGGAAGAGACAGGAGAGAGGGGTTTGAAGAAGAGTGTAGAAATGAAAATACCAGGATATAAGAAGAGAGTGAAGAGCAGGCATTTGATGCTGAAGGAATACAGAATGTTCAACAATATTGATTGTATAGCTCCAGATTGATTGTGTAATACTGGGTGATGTTTGCACTATGTTGTAAATATACTGAACAAAGATAACTGTGAATATGGCTGAAAGAGGAGGGTTAGGAGCATGTAGGACACCAGAAGGAAAGACAGAAGATAAAGACTGGGATGGTGTAACTTAGTGAATTCTACAGTGGTCAATGATTGGGATTAAATGTACAAATATAAGTATGGTTTTTCATGAGGGACAACAAATGAATCTCAACTTTGCCAGGTGTTGAAAATGGCATGGTATTGGGAAAAATACAATCAATGCAAACTAGAGTCTATAGTTAACAATAATTTTGTAATATGCTTCCATTAACTGTAACAAAGTCAATATGTCAAAGCTAAATGTGTATTAGAGGGAGATATAAGGGAGGGGGATTCTTGGCATTGGTGGTGTTGTCTGATGTTTTTATTGTATTTTATTTTATTTTTATTTTACTTTTTCTTTTTTTAGTCATTTTTTATTTCTTCTTTTTTCCTTTATTCTTTTTTCATTTCTTCCTCTTTCTTTGTGGAAGAAATGGAAATGTCCTCATATAGATAGTGTTGGTGTATGCATAACTATGTGATTTTACAGGGAACCATTGATTGTTTACCTAGGAGGGAATGTATGGTGTGTGAATAAAACTGTCTAAAAAAGAAATGGAGGGATACAAGTGCTGGAGAAAATGTGGAGAAATGGACGTACCTAATCACTGTTGGTGGGGAAGTAGAATGGTACAGTCCATGTGGAGGGCAGTGTGGTTATCCCACAGGAAGCTAAGCATGGGGTTGCCATATGGTCCTGCAAACCTATTATTGCATATACCTGGAAGAACTGACAAAAGGGACTTGAATAGGCATTTGCACAGTGGGGTTTATGGTAGCAGTATTCACGATTCACAGCAGATGAGGTGGCCTAGGGGTACATAGACTGATGAATGGAATGGCAAACTGTGGCATATACATACAATGGAATATTGAGTTGCTACAAGAAGGAATGAAATTGTAAGGTATGCAGCTAGGTGAATGGACATTGAGGACAGTATGCTGAGTGAAATATATCAGAAATGAAAATACAAACATTATAATGCCTCACTAATATGGACTAACTATAATGTGCAAACTTTGAAAATTAAATCTGAAAGTGTAGGTTATCAGGGGAAGGCTTATTGTAAAGGTTTCAAGATTGTAAGCTCTTACAGCAGTTACATCTATTACTGAGTTGTAATGGCTAGTTCTAAATTCTGAGATGCTGAGCAATTTGTGTATAACCTGGTCAGTCCCTGGAACTTTGGGTATCTTTGTGACACCTGAGACTCAGAGCCAGAATCCAGCAGCTATGAATGTCAGCATTATCCCATACAGCAAATGTTAAAGAGTCTGAGAGGGAGATCAGACTTCAATTAGAAATATGAGTGAAATAGACTTGGTTAGGACTAAGGTAAATCAGACTAAAGGGTAAAGGATGATGTTGAAACTGTTTTCAAAACTTTAACTTCTGTGTGAGACCAAAGGAAGAGATGTTTATTTGGTGAAAAATCTATATTTTTTGTAACATACTATATAATTTAACTTGTATGGTCACTTTATTCAAGCAACATAATTACATGGAACATTGAATAGGGAGTGAAATCTGGTTGGTTTTTACAGGTTAAGGTGAAGCCACAATACATCCCAGAGTAATCTAGGCAGAATAAAAATGTATTTGCAAAGCTCCCTAGAGGGACTGGGTGAAAATGCAGAAATATTAAACTTCCCCACTTGGGGAATTACTGATACCTCACAAGCATTGGGGACTATCAATTTAGAAGGCCGAGCCCTTAATCTTGGGGCTTGCCCTTAAGAAGTTTGTTACTGCAAAGGAGCAGCTAAGCTTATAGCTGTGCCTAAGGGTCACCCCCAGAGAACCTCTTTTGTTGCTCAGATGTGGCCTCTCTCTCTGAACCACCTCTGCAGGCAAGCTCACTGCCCTTCCCCCTTCATGGGACATGACTCCCAGGGGTGTAAATCTCCCTGGCAATGCGGGACATGACTCCCAGCGATGAGCCTGGAACCGGCATCATGGGATTGAAAAAACCTTCGTGGACCAAAAGGGGAAAGAGAAATGAAACAAAGTAAAGTTTCAGTGGCTGAGAGATTTCAAATAGAGTCAAGAGGTCTTCTGGAGGTTATTCTTATTCATTATATAGATATCACTTTTCAGTTTTTAGTGTATTGGAATAGCTAGAAGGAAATACCTGAAACTTTGAACTGCAACCCAGTAGCCTTGATTCTTGAAGATGATTGTATAACTATATAACTCACACTGTGTGACCGTGTGGTTCTGAAAATCTTGTGGTTCACATTCCCTTTGTCCAGATGAGTAGAAAAATGAGGATGAGAAGTAAATGAATAATAGGGAGGGATGGGGGATACGAGATGTTTTGGGTGTTCTTTTTGACTTTAATTGTTATTCTTTTCTTTGTGGTAATGAAAATGTTCAAAAACTGATTGTGGTGTTGAATGCATGACTGTATAATGGCACTGTGCACAATTGATTACACATTGTGGATGTTTGTATGCCCTGTGAATATGTCTCAATAAAACTGAATTTTAAAAAAGAATTTTTTTTTTTTTTTTTTAGAAAAAGGGACATTCTCACTTTAAAGACATAGGAGAATATTCACAGATTTTTGAGCATCTTGGGCTCAGAAACTTTTTGACTTTCTTAGATTTATAAACAAACTATGTTATTATACTTCAGTAATGAAAGGGAAATCACATTTTTGTTGATTTAAATCATTTAGATTATTACTCATGTTTTCCATATTTTCATTGATTTTTCAAAACTAAATGACCCAGATGTTGCAAAGTATGACTCAAAAAATTGAATTGACTTTGAGATTGAATTAATGGGAAATTGCTGAAAGGGTTTAAGGACTTAAATGATTGATACCTGTTCTAGTTTTCTAGGCTGATCAAGCAGATACCATTCATTGGGTTGGCTTAAACCTTAAGAATTTATTAACTCGTTATTTTGAGGTTAGGAAAATGTCCAAATCAAGGTGCCCTTCAAGGTGAGGCTTTCTCCTTGAAGACTGGCATTCTGAGGTTGGTTGACAGTGTTCTTTGTTCCTGAGCTCCTTTGTCACCTGGCAATGCACAATGGCAGCTTTCCTGGCCTCTCCCTTCTTTTCCAATCTCGGTTGATCTTCAGCTTCTTTCTCCCTATGGCTTTCTCTCTATATCTGTATTTTATTCTGTTTATAAAGGACCACGATAATAGGATTAAGACTCATCTGGGTTGAGTTGGGTCACATCTTAACTGAAGTAACCTCATCAAAAGTCCTACTTACAGTGGGTCCACATCCACAGGAATGAATTAAAGTTAAGAACATGTTTTTCTGGTGTACATATTCTAAGCCAGCACAATACCCAAATCCTCATCTCCAGTCCTTAAAAATGTGAATTCACAATTCATGGCCTGCTAAACATTTCAACTGAGATACTCTACAGGTTCCTCAAATTCAATATCTTCAAAGAGAACTTCATCATCTTTCCATTTCACCTAAGGCTATTCCTTTATTCTCTATATCTGAGGATGGAATCACTATATCCCAGTTATCTTTGTATATCCTAATCAATTCCCTCTACTTAACTTCCTCTGTATCTAATTAAGCATTAAGCTCTGTTTTGTTGTTGTTTCTTCTATTTCATAAATTTGTCCCTACATTTTATTTCTTGAATTGATGTTCAAGAGAAGACTTACGTTTTACCATGAATACTGAAGCAGCCTTCTAAAGAAGCATTGAGCAGGTATTGACAATATAGACTAGAAAGGCATCATGATTTCAAGGAAAATGTACTTTTGTGTCTTCTCTTTTCCTGCAGCAGTAAAAACTGGTAATATTTCATCTAAGGATACATTTTAATTTCTCTCAGGTTATGTCACCATTTCATGCAGATCTAGCTAAGAGCTAAGGGTTTTTAAACTCTAAAATACTTCTTAAGTCAATTTTGCTTCCTTTACCTTGTATGGATGGCATAATTGGCCAGATGTGTGTCCTCATCCCCTTTTCTTTCCTTTCCCATGCTTTCTATTTTGTTTTATTTTATTTATTTTTATTTTATTTTTTTTATTTTGAAATAAATGTAAAGTTACATGAATAGTTGCAAAAACAATACTAGCCCCATACACAGAATTCCATCATACCCTGACCCCCCTCCCCTGATAGCTCAATCCACCAACTTTAACATGCTGTCACATCGCTATTTCTTTCCCTCCCTCCCTCCCTCCCTATCTATCATCTGTCATCTATTGCTCTGTCTTCTGAACATATGAGAGTTAGCTGCACACATCCTTGAACATACACTATAATTCACGTATATACTTCCCATGAACAAGAACATTCTTTTATGTAATTCCATTAAGCGCAGCTAAGAAGTATAAGAGATTCAACAATGACACAAAGCTTACATTCTATATTTCCTTTTCCTTATGTCTCAACTGTGTGCCTTTGAGGCATCTGTCCTCTATCCCCCAATCCCATCCAAGTTCATCCTTAGCATTCAATTGTCGTCTAGTTAGACTGTCTTTTTTTTTTTTCTTTTTTTTCTTTTTTCAGTTGTGGAAACATATATACAGCCTAAATCTTCCCATCCCACCCCCTCCCTAGCCTTCCATTAGTGGGATTAATCACATTTAGAATGTTGTAATGCTCTTTCCCACCATCCATTACTAGAAATTTCCCTTCACCTCAAACAGCAACCCTACACTCATTTCTTAACTCCCCATTGCCCCTTCCCCCGTTTCTCTTAGCCCAAACTCTACTTTTCATCTCTGTGGTTATATTCTCTGATAATTTCTTTGTGTTTACTGTGGGGCTTAAAATTAACCTCTTAAATCCCTATCAATCTTGTTTTTCTTTGATACCCCCTTCACTTCAATAGGGCACATAAACTATGTTCCTATACTCCTTCATTCCCCCACCTTTATATAGTTCTCTAAAATTACATATTTTACATTGAGTTCAAAACCACTAATTTGTCCTTAGAGTTTGTGTATTTTTTATCATGTAGGAAGTAAATAGTGGAGTTACAGTTCAAAAATTATTGACTTCTATTTGTATTCCATTGTGGTTGGAGAATGTGCTTTGAGTATATTCAATGTTTTTTTTTTAATTTCTTGAGGCTTGTTTTATGTCCCAGCTTATGGTCCCTTTTGGAGAAAGATCTGTGATCACTAGAGAAAAATGAGTGTCCTGGTGATTTGGGATGTAAGGTACTATATATGTCTGTTAAAATTCTCTGTATCTCTTTCTCCTTTCTTTGTTTCTCTGTCGATAGGGCTCCCTTTAGAATCTGAAGTAGGGCAGGTCTTTTATTGGCAAAGTCTCTCAGCATTTGTTTGTCTGTGAAAAATTTAAGCTCTCCCTCAAATTTGAAGGAGAGTTTTGCTGGATAAAGTATTTTTGGTTGGAAATTTTTCTCTCTCAGAATTTTAAATATGTCATGCCACTGCCTTCTCGCCTCCATGGTGGCCGCTGAGTAGTCACTAATTAGTCTTATGTTGTTTCCTTTGTATGTGGTGAATTGCTTTTCTCTTGCTGCTTTCAGAACTTGCTCCTTCTCTTCAGTATTTGACAGTCTGATCAGAATATGTCTTGGGGTGGGTTTATTTGGATTTGTTCTATTTGGAGTTCTCTGGGCATTTATGCTTTGTGTATTTATATTGTGTAGCAGGTTGGGAAGTTTTCCCCAACAATTTCTTTGAATACTCTTTCTAGACCTTTACCCTTCTCTTCCCCTTCTGGTACACCAATGAGTGTTAAATTTGGACGTTTTATTTTATCTATCATATCCCTGAGATCCATTTCAATTTTTTTTATTTTTTTCTCCATTCTTTCTTTTGTTCTTTCATTTTCTGTTCTGTGGACTTCTAGGTCACTAAGATGTTGTTCAGCTTCCTCTAGTCTTGTATTGTGAATATCCAGGGTCTTTTTAATTTGGCCAACAGTTTCTTTTATTTCCATAAGATCTTCTATTTTTTTTTATTTAGTCTTGCAATATCTTCTTTATGCTCTCCTAGGGTCTTCTTTATGTCATTTATATCCTGGGCCATGGTCTTCTTCATGTCCTTTAAATCCTTTGCCATGTTTTTGTTCCTCGATTGTAGAACTTTGATTAAGTGTGCGAGGCAGAGTGCTTCTTCTGAAATCTTGATTTGTGTGTTTGGAGGTGGATTTTCCATATCATCTGGTTTTATCATATGCATTAAGATTTTCTGTTGTTTTTGGCCTCTGGGCATTTGTTTTGCTTGATAGGGTTCTTTCAAGTTGTAACAAAAAGAAGGATATCGATCTAATTTTTCAGAGACACAGTTTGGTGATGTACACTTTCTCTAACTAACCAGCAGATGGCATCTGTGAGTCACCTATATCCCCCAAGTCAGTTCTCAACCTTGTTCCCACGGTGTGTGGGGAAATGATTCTTGTGGGTTCAGCTGGAGAACTCAGTTTGGGTGTGTTGCTGGAGCTGTCCACCCTGAATGTGGGGCGTGTGTCTGGGTGGCCAGGGACGAAGGGCAGTTCTAATGTTCAAATCCCCCAGTTCCAGGATAGTCAAGGCTGCCACAAGAGTCTAAGCCTTCATTTCAGTTCAGCCCCAGACCCTCTCTCTCACTGCTCCACAAACCACCGGACTTGGTGTAGCATCCTTGGGTTCTCCGAGCAGGTCCCCCCTCCCAGCCATGATCCTCCAGGAGCTCAGCCAACGGAATGCCGTGCTATGTCACTAGTGCGTGCAGTCCCTCAAGGGAAGCCCTGGGCCGCCGTGCCGTGCCGCAGGGCTCTCAGCTCGTTTCAAAATGCAGAATGTCTGAGGCTGTCTTTACTGCAATGCCTTGCGGGCTGAGAACAGCTGAGGTTTTCTCCACAGAGAGAGAGAGAGAGGGATAGAAAAACTCCCAGGTTCACCTGTCAGCCAGAGATAGCACCCGATCCTCTGGGCTCCTTGTCCTGAGACAGATATGTCCCCCGATTCTCCCAAGGTCAGTTGTCACCAAAAGCCTCTGTCTGCTTGTTGAGGATTCACTGTCTGTATTGAGCAGTTAATATTGAAACCTCACTTGGAGCTGGGCTGAGAGAGTGCACAGCACAGCTTCCGTGAGGGAGGGGCTCTCAGCTCTAGGCTCTTGGCTCTCAGCGTGGGTCTGCAGTTTTACTTACAGATTTTATGCTGTGATCTCGGGCATTCCTCCCAATTCAGGTTGGTGGATGATGAGTGGGCAGTCACATTTGTCTCCCTGCTGTTATTCCAGGTTATTTACTGGTTTTTTGTTCATTTATGAATTGTTCTGGGGGAGACTAAGTCTTCTACTTCTCTCTATGCCTCCATCTTCCCAGAATCCACTCTATTTTATTTTTAAAATCAAAACCTGGTACTTATATGTGGGTGTGTGCTATATGGAAAACTGAGCCCATTCCACTCCTGGGGTCTCCTATACAAACTTCTGAGGGCTATCTTACTCTTTCTCTGAGTAATTTAAAGTGTTAGATTATTTCAGGCACAGGACACTTCTATTTTTGTCTAGGTCTCAGAGTTCATGTTAAATCCATCATGTTGCTATTTTTTGTTTTTTTTTTCCCTTTACAAATCAAGAAAGTTCATTCTTTATAATTAGATCACCAGATATCAATATGTGACATCAACATTTACTTGAAATGTGTCAATGGGTCAATTATTTAATTTTTCTATCATTCACTTACTTCATCTGAAAAACATGTTTATATATTTGTTGGGGGTAATGTGATCTGTGATCTCTTTGGCATTCTTAGAGGCAAGAGAGCAGTACAAGAAAGGAGGGATGAGTCAGGGGAAGAAGTTCTTTTAAGCATATTCCAAGAAAGGTCCCCAAAATATTTGCAATGCATTGTTCATACCCAGGCACTTCCTGTACCTCTTTTGAAATTTCATGCTTTGCTTTGTCCCTTTCTGGAACCTGCAGATTGCTTAGTTGTCTGAGATAATCCTCCTCAGTAGTGTGTTTTGATCTCCTAATTATTTTGAAATGTATGGATCACTGGCACAAAACACATTCATAAAGGGAAAGATGAGTATCTTACGTATTTACTCATACATCATATTATTTACTCTCTTCCCATACTATTTTCCATCCATCTATGATGTTTGGTTAGAAAAAGAATGACAACTATCTGAATTGTATCCTGCCACACCTCTATTTTTTAGCACTTATAGAATCTCATGTACTTAGTTATTTTGTTGGATAGAGCCATTTACATGGTTTTGAATATGTTGCCATCTGAAATGCACTACTTGAGTCTTATACCAGTTTGGATGCCAAATTTGCTGAATGATATCTGCAAATTTGATAAACATGATATCTTTATTATTATTCGACCCACTGATAAAATAAAATAGGCATATAGAGTCCTGGGGTATCCATTAAAATCACTCCTCTAATTGACCAAAATCCCACTCACATTTAGGTGAAGTTGCCCAATTGGTTTCTGATCCAATAAATTACTGTTTCATCTCATTATTTACTTTTCCTTTGTAGTTACAAATATATCATAAGGAATAAATGTTTTTTGATATCTGTCTACCTGATTTCTTTAATATCTACCCATTCTTGTATTTACTAAGGAAATGAATGGGGTTGATATTATTTGCTCAAGTGAACACAAGCTTATGCCTAGTGGTTCTTGGTTCTAGAATCTTGTTCAGAATCAATGTTAAGTGAGCCAGTTTATAGTTTGTTTACTTCAATTTTATTCTCTATTGTGAAAATCAGTATTATATTTGCCAGATTTGTAGATATTATACCCTTGTTGCCAGTAATCACTCAGTGGCCATTCAGGGATCTTGCTTACTAGTTCTTTCATTCTAGGATAAAATTTGTCCACCAGGACTCAAAATTATTTTAAGTTGGTTGCTAACTTAAATCTTTTGACCCACCTTGAACACCATCTTGGGTAACTACCTCCTATAGTAGTCTTTATACTTAGATTTTAGTCCAGTGGCCATTTTTACTTGACAGAGAAGATAAAAATAAAATACAAGTTAAGGTGTTATGCTCCCCATCCAGTTCATCATTTAGTGGCTTCAATCCCTCTGGGAAAATCTGGGATATAAATAAAAGAAAATCATCCCTGCTACACCTTTGACTCCAAGGTGAATAACTTTTTATTCATAGTTCTTCTCTTTGTGATGAAAATAACAGGAAGAATTTATATTTAACCTAGCCATTGTTCCACCCAGCTCATTTGAAGCATTAGCATTAGTACTATAACTTTAAATTTTAAATCCTTTGTTATATTTATCCTTGATTATCTTTCTACCTGTTTATGTACCTTCTCAAAATGTAAACAAACTAGTATGCAAAAGCTCTTTGCAGATTATATATCACATGGGATCTGAAGAATAAATTCAAATTTCACACATCCTAATATATTGTTTGTTCCTGGAGAAGTCAGTGATTCTCTCTGAGCCTTGGTTTCATCATCTGTGAAAGGAGTGTAATAAAAACACCTACTTCGACTTTTGATTTCAAGTGGCATCTAGGGCTTTCTTTCAAAGGTATACAGAGATAATTTGGAAAGCCCCTTTCCACAATTAGTCCAGACAAAATATCACATGTATCATAAAAATATATTGGAAAAATATATTATCAAATATAATATATAGTGTGTATGTGTGTATATATATATATATATTTTTTTTTCATATGCACCTGTGTTGGTTAAGCTCATGTGTCAACTTGGTAGATTATAGTGTCCAGCTGTTCAGTTAGGCAAGCACTGGCCTGATTATTACTGTGAGAATATTTCATGGATTTAAATCTTATTGGGTTTCATTTATGGTTGATTACATCTACAATCAACAAAGGAGATTGCTTTCAGCAATGAAAGAATTCTCATCCAATCAGCTGAAGGTCTTAAAAGAGAATTGATGATTCCAGCAGTCAGAAAGAAGAATTTATATCTCTACTTCAGCCTGCCAGCTTCTCCTGGAGATTCATCAAAGCAAAGCCTCCACTGGAGTTCCCAACTTGTGACTTGTCCTATGGAATTCAGACTTGCCAATCCCCATGTCGTGTGAGCTAATTCCTATAATAAATCTTATAACATCTACATCTACATCTATCTATCTATCTATCTATCTATCTATCTATCTATCTATCTATCTATATCCTGTCAATTCTATTTCCCTGGTGAACCCTGACTAATACAATAGCCAAGTTTTAAACCAAGAAAAGCAAGTCTTCAAGTGCTAGAAATTAAGATCGCAAAGCCAAAGTGGTGAGAATTTTTGAAGACTATCAAAATGATTGTGCTATTTTAAAAAGTGTATATATCTTTGTAAATGTTGTTTTACACCAGTGAAAGAAAGAGAGGAAGGGAGTGGAAATAGAATAGTCATCCTCACTTTTTCTGATTAAGGATGGTGAAGCAATTAGGAAGATGTTTTCTGTTAGGTTAACTATTGTAGTTTAGTCATACACAAAGGAGTACTTATTTACCCAAAACATGGTGGATATTTGACTTTATTCAATGCAATTTTGTTATTGTATTTGAGATTTTAATGTTTTGATAATATTAATGAATTTCTTATAGTAAACTACATTTACATGATTGGAATGGTTAATTTGTTATAAACATATGTGATTGTCCCTTTATTTTTGTAAGTGAAATAAGCTTGCATTATTACTGCTTGGGGTTGTCTCTGTCAAAGAATGTTGAAATACTTATGATAGAGTTACAAAATGATTTGTGACACTTCCACAGTTTAATCTGATCTGTATCAGTTTATATAGCATTAGGATAATCAGTCCTTAAAAATTAAAAAAAAAAAATTGTCATTTTAGGTTTCTGATGAAGAGAATGATGAGCTATGATCTAAGTTTCAGGGGGTTCCTGAGAGTGGTAAGAGTATTTTCCTTAAGGTCACACAGCTGGTAATTAGTGGAGCCAGAATATAAACATAGCGGTGAATGCCTCCAACATCTGTGCTCCTTACAAATAAAGCCATGGTGAATAAGAAAATAAACTCAGAAAGTAGAATGTGTAAATGCAGTAAAGAGGCCCAGCATGAGAAATGTCTATTGGGGCTGGATTTATAACATAGGGTCTAATTGAATGTGGATGGTCTACAAGGAATCCATACAATATTGGGGAATGACATGGTGGATTGAACTGTGTACCCTGGGTTAGATGTTGCTCATGTTACCATGTGGACCAACTGAATCAGATTGATCATTATGCTGGATTACTGGAGTCCTTTACAAACAGGGTGAAAGTCAGATAGAAAAAGAAGCCACTGGAGAAGCAAGAAGCTAGAAGTCAATGGAATCTGGAAGAGAAAGAAGAGGACAAGTCTATGTGTGTTTCCATGTGACAGAAAAGTCAAGGAACCCCAGTAATTGCTAGCATGCTGGAAGATACTGACCCCAGGAGGAAGCAAACATTAAGCCAATAAATCTCAAACCCTGAGAAATACATTCCTGATGTTAAGCCAAACTATTGCATGGTATTTGTTTTAGCAGGTAGTAAACTAAAACAAATGGGAAATCATTTGTTGCAAACATGGAATCAATCAGAAATTGATGGAGCACATATTCTAGTTTGCTAGTGCTGCTGGAATGCAAAACACCAGAAATGGATAGGCTTTTATAAAAGGGGGTTTATTTGGTTGCACAGTTACAGTCTTAATGCCATAAAGTGTCCAAGGTAACAAACACATCAACAATCAGGTACCTTCACTGGAGGATGGCCAATGGCATCCGGAAAACCTCTGTCAGCTGGGAAGGCACGTGGCTGGTGTCTGCTCCAAAGTTCTGGTTTCAAAATAGCTTTCTCCCAGGACGTTCCTCTCTAGGCCACAGCTCCTCTTCAGAATGTCACTCTCAGTTGCTCTTGGGATATGTGTCCTCTCTCAGCTTCTCCAGAGCAAGAGTCTGCTTTCAACAGCCATCTTCAAACTGTCTCTCATCTGCAGCTGCTCTCTCAGGTTCTGTGCATTCTTCAAAGTGTCCCTCTTGGCTGTGGCAAGCTCACTCTTCCTGTCTGAGCATGTATAGTGCTCTAGTAAACTAATAAAGGCCCACACTGAATGGTCAGGGCCATACCTCCATGGAAGCTATCCAATCAGGGTTATCACCCACAGTTGGGTTGGGCACATCTCCAATGGAAACAACCTAATCCAAACATTCCAACTTAATCCATACTAATATGTCTGCCCCCACAGGATTATGTCAAAGAACATGGCTTTTTCTGAGGGACATAATATATACAAACTGGTACAGCACCCATGATTATTTAAAAAGATTTTGAGGGTAATGTGAGTGAGGGAGAATGGTACAGACAAGTGGTCAAACACAGATTACTTATCAATGTCCCTCCATGTTTTGTCCTAATATTATTTTTTATGGATAGAATTTAGCTCTTATTCAATTCTTCAAAACAAATATTTGATGTGATCCACCCATCTATTTGGTTGTAGAGCCCTCATTGAAAATTACTAGTCTGTTCTTATTGAACCTATATTTAGTTTTTTCTCATCAAGTTGACTACTAAGGTACAACAGTATCATACCTGGGAGACCAATATTTATATCAAGAAAGGTAACAGCCAATCATGCTCCTATTTCCAATCATTAATTCTTGCATACAATAGACTATGGTGTCATGAGATAATGAGACAACCCTCCCTAAGATCCCATAGCCACTAACACATCAGTGGGTTAAGGAGCGTCACAAGATAATAACTAAAAGGAGAACATTCTGGGTAAAATGATGTGATAAGATTGATAGGTCTCTTGTCCCCACTTACAAACATAAAAGAATGCAACCAATATTTGAACTGGATGTTCTCAACCAACATTTGACTTGAAGTAAATGAAGTGATCTAATTTATTGCTTCTGAACTAGACTATGCCATAAACCCTCTTGTTGGGATAATTTATTCTTATGTGAATGGATTAGAGAAGATATGCCGTAAACTTCCATATATACAATATCAGTATAAGTAGTGTGAGTGCAGTTAGAAATTATCTAGGATGATCTAAAGGAAAAGGATTGAGCCAAAACCTGAAACAGATAAATGGTGGAAAAATTGACATAGGTGTGGAAATATTCTCTAAATATAACTTCTCTTAGATGCTGAAGTTATATTCCAAGGGGAGTCCTGGTACTCTGTTGCTTCAGTATTGAAAATATACAGGGCAAAATAGCAGAAAATAAACTTATCCTCTAGAGTATACTGTTTAGTTTACTAGGTGTCTTCCAATTTGTATATTTTATATTTTGAAATAAAATAGAGAAAACAATAGGCAAGAGTCTATTTTCAAAAATATATAAATCTACTAAAATAACCTAAATTTTAAGTTAAAGTTAACAGCATCACCTGGGAATTTGTCAGAAATGCAGAATATCTGCCCTCCTCCAAACTTACTAAGTCAGATATGAGGGTATTTCATTTAGTCATTAACATTTTGGAAGGAATTATGAAATGGAGATATATAACTCTGACCACAAATCTAGGAGAATTTGCATTTTTCAAGCACACATAGAGCATTTACCATGGTTGAACATTAATATATACATGTGGAGAAAGAGAGATAAATAATTAAATGAAAATTTTATATTAGAACTTTGCAGTCACCTAAGGAAATATAACCACTGGTAGCATGTGAGCTGAATGAAGCCTGAAGATCTGCTTTGTTCAACCCAAAATGTATTTTACCTAAGTGTATTTTTTTTTTTTTCCAGGAGATGGTGTGTTTTATTTTGTCTTGTCTGGATAGAGGTTTGATTTGCTCTCGAATGTTCCAGGATGGAGTGAGACTAGGAGAAAGCATAAGATGTAGAGGTTTATTCGGTGTAATCTTCCCCCTCGTTTTCATCTTCACCATCAACTGAGAGAGCAGCATACTTGCTTGCAGAACTGAACTTAGAGGCTGGGTTTTCTTCAGTTTTCTTTGGCTCAGGTGCAGATCTGGAGTCTTGATCCTTTTTGCCTTCTTTCCTATCAGACTCCTTCCAGTGGTCTTTGCTCCCTCCATCTCCTGGACCACGGACAGAGTTCCCGCTTTGGCCTTTTGGGACACTCACCCCGTCTACTTTGTTTTCATCTTTTCTTGCTGGTCCTTCCTCAGATGGTTGAACTGAAGCTACTTTTCCACCACTACTTGTAGGAGATTGCTGCTCTGTTTCTGAGCCCTGAGATTGAGCAGGAGGATTAGAACTTCGCTTCACCCAAGCATTCTCCTTTGGTGGAGGGGCTGGCATTACCTTTAGAGGCTGATCAGATTTGGGAGGCTTAGAAGTTGGAGAGTGACAGTCTTCTTCCTTACTGAGGGTTTCATTTTCCAGAGACTTCTCGCTTTCTCTCCTTCGTGCATCCTGATCTGACTTACTTCTGCCAGCTGTTGCGGAGGTCCCAGTCTGTGATGACTCCCTTCCTGTCCTCGACCGTTCCCGTTCCTGAGTTTCTTCACTTCGCCAACTTGGGTGCCTTTCCCGAGGCCGTCGTTCTAGTTTTGGCTCGTCCAGCTGACGCTGCAATTTCTCTTGCTCCTTCTGTAGCCGTTCTTCTACTTCCCGTTCTCTAGCAGCCGTGTCCACAGGCTTTGCCCCTCCAAAGATGGAAGCTGCTCGACTGGACTGGGAAGTGCTAGCAGAGGAATCATCTTCCTTAGGAGTACTCCGAGGCTTTACATTCAGTTGGGTCTTTGGGGGGGACCTCTATCATCACGCCTATAATCATCTCTGGAGCTCCATGACCGATCATCCCGTCTGTCGTATCGGTCTTCATAGCCATCCCCGCCTCCTCTGTAGTCACCATCCCTGCGGTTCCCACTACCAAATGCTCTTCTGCCTCTGCCTATCCCGGAGTCATAGCCTCTGTCATAGTCTCTGCTGCCTCGGTCATCATAACGATCCCGGCCTCCCTATCGATCCATATCCCGGCGTGGGCCGTCACGATAACCGTCACGATACCGGCCTGAATCCTAACGACCACGATGCTTGTCTCCAAAGCTATCATCCCCTCTTCTAGGTGGGTAGTCGTCAAAGCTGTCTGTGGCAGGACGGGCCCTCCAGTCTGTATCTGTTTTGTCAGAATCCCGATTTCTGTCTCGGCCAAAAGAACGATCATCCCTGTCTTTCTCCTGTGCTTGATCAGCAACGTCCACTCGAATTCTCCTGTTACCTAGAGACTCTTCACTGAGGCTCAGGGCGCTGAACAGGGAATCCAGGTCTTCAAACTCGGCATAACCAAAACCTTTCAACCTCTCTGGATTGCTGGGTTCACGTGGTAAACGCACTGCACTGATACTCAACCCTCTAAAGAACTCCTTAATGGACTCTTCAGTCACATCATAGGGCAGGTTCCCTAGAAAAGCAGTGTAGGGTGGTGATTTGGGAAGACGGCTCCGGTCGATATTGGGTTCCCGAGCAGCCCGTGGAGCAGTGGGAAGGATGGAACGGTCAATTGGAGGTGCCCTGTACACATCATCATCGTTGCTGTGCCAAGTGGTTGAAACACCTCCTTCCAGATCGTCTGTTTCATCAGCCCAGCTGACTGGCTTGGGAACATAGGTGCTTCCTCCACCAGTCCCCCCATCCTCGGCCAGGAAGTCTGTTAGGGAGATAGTCTTCCCCTTCTTATTCTTCTTTTTCGCTGAGGCCGCCATGTTGGGAGAGGGAGAGAACGCCCCTAAGTGTATTTTTGCCACTTAAAAATCTATTGCCAACATTAAAAAATCAAAATGTTTGAATATATAACATAAATGTGAATATTTAAATTATATTTAACTATTATATATAAATGTATTTTCTGTAAGTATTTAAAACATAGTGTACAAACACACATGATATCTGTATTTTCTTTAAAAATCTGAAGGTCTGGCTACCATAGTATGGTGACATTCTTGCAACTTAATACTTCCACCTCCTTTAAGTAAAACAGACCCTCAATCTCTACTCCCTTCACCTCTTGCTCCGTCTGTGTTGCACATCTCCATTATGTGACCAGTAACTTCAAGCATTTGAGATTGGCATTGCTTTCTTCCTCTCTCCTTCCTTCCCTTTTCTCTGTCACTATTTTTATCTCTATAAAGCCATTAGGGATGGGAGTGAGGTAGTTGAATGTGTTGTGATGAGAATTGCTCTATTGTTATTCACAAATATTTGGTTCCCTTTGTGCATTGAACTCAGGGATGGCCAAGTCATTTTCTTTGCCCAAAGAAATGCCCATCAAAGTGGTGTCACTTCCAAGTAGAGGTTTCAAAAGCCAATACATGATTGCCTTTGCCCACATTTCCTTGGTTCTAAAATCATAGGCACATATGTTGAGCTTTGTTCAGCCTCAAACACTGAGGGGCTCTGATGACAGGACCCCCTTGTGCAGCCACGATGGACATAGATAATGGGCCATAAATCAACTTTGTTGTTAAGTGCTCAGATATTCTGTAGTTTTGTTACTGCAGCCTATTCTGGTTCATCCTGACTCTTACAGCTGTAAAAGATTAAAGACCCTGGAGTGATTCGGTAAGCTGAAGAATCCACAAATCAAAGCCAAAATAAAACAAGAAAAGTTTACCCTGAAAATTGAGATCCTTGACCAAAGTTGAGGAAAAGTAAGCAGTTATAAAAATAGAATATAAATAATAATAGATTAAATATACTTAATATTTAAAGTAAATAAAATAAAAATAAATAAAATAATAAAATTCATTGAAATAAAATCTGAGGATGAGTTCAGAGTATCAGAGTTACATTACAATATTATTGATAAATTTAGTTCAATTCAGCTTATATTAATTTCATGCACCTATTAGATACTGTGGAAACTAATATGTTTATTAGTTATGTACAGAAACAGATCATGGTCAAATCCCAAGTGTGTTTATGGAGAAGTATATAGGGAATAACATGGCACAGAAGATCTAACTCCATCAGAGAAGAGAATCAGGTGGGCATGATAAAGAGGGATTTCCTGGAGAATACAAAAGTTGAATTAGATTTAAAGGATAAATAGGGGGAGGAAGTAGCCTTAATAAATATTTAGAGTCATGAAGTAACTGGTGGAAATGGTGAACTATACCTTTTTGAAACATTAAAACAAGATGGTGAATAGTTAACAATGAGATTTGAAATATAGTCAGAAGCATGTAATTTATGCCAATGAAAGCAGAGAAAAAGAAGATAAGATTTGAATTTTTGTAGATTTCTGTGGAAGTGATGGGTAAGAATAAACTGACAGGTTGTTATTCAAGAGGGACACTGGGAGCAAGGAAGACCACCAAGAGGCTATTACTGAAAAGTGAGGTTAGCCTGCTTTAAATGACTGGCATTGACTGTGTAGACAATTAATAAGAAAGTACATCTCTCATGCTAGGCATGTAATGAATATATGCTAATCATGGCTCCATGCACATTGTCTATGTTCAATAAATGCTTGAAATTTTAAATAAATTATAAAGGCAATGACTTGACTTCAGAATATGTTTTTAAATAGATTGCTTTAGACATGCATCAAAGACAGTAAAATGTATTACAAGGTTAGAATAATATAAAGTTATATGCTACAGGAAAATTATCAATAGTCAGATGAGGAGAAAAGGTTTTTTATGTGAAGTCATTATATGCTATTAGGTGCATCATAAAGATATAAGAAAGGAATGCACTACTCCATGAAAAATGTTCAGAAAATTGAAAATGTGAGAAAAATAAAGTTGGAATCTATTTTGCAAAGTATACTCCCTCCCCCTAAAAATTGCAGATTACTACAACAGTTAGCATAAAACATTGAAAAGCAAGAACATATGAGGCACTTATTAACTTATCTCAGTGAAAATGGGTAAGGTTTTCTAAGCATATATTAATGGAATAAATAATAAAGAAAAGGATTGATAGGTTTGACTACTGGAAAATTATAAAAATAATTAGGTCATATAGTGCTTCATCTGTCTCTGACATATAATACCTGAGCAAGAAATTATTTAACATCTCTTATCCTATTCTTGACTCTATGAATCTACCTATAGGAATAGGAAATGTAAATAAACACATCTATCTCATTTGAGTGACTAAGTTACAAGATACAGAATCACCTATCACAGTCCTTAGAGCATAACTAGTATCTGTTTGACCTAATTATAGTTATGTGGAATTGTTATTCTACAGGTGAAAGATTCTTGAGAGATGACATAATCCAATGGAGCAGTGCCTACCACTGTACAAACCTTTAGACCTTACTGAGATTTCAATTCACTATCTCACAGTGTAGTGATTTCCCTCATTGTGCTAGAAATGTCCTCCTTAAATCATGTAGAAATTTTTCCATGGAATGTTTACCAAATCAGTCATAGTTTGGCCCTACTGAATCAGATACGAAATTTCAAAATTCACTTCCTCAGTCATTCCATGCTTTCTGTAACTGAGGACAAAATCCACCCATTTTACTTCACTGAGACACATCTCCATTGTGGAGATGAGTTCCTCATTGAAAGGATTTTCATTTCTCTTGACAATACGATTACTCCTTTCTGAGTGTGGTTACACTGGAACATCCAGTACCAATAATGAAATTACAAATGTTATCTGAATTTAGTGAAGTCTATCGTTTTCCTGATTCTGGCTTATATAAGCTAATAGTAATATATGTATCATTGTTGTTCACTTCTTTCTCCAAGTCTTTCAAGATGATGTTGACTAGTTTCTGTCATCCAGAACAACTAGCTCTCATCCTCCTTGTTGGAACACCCTAGGATATCATTATCCATGGTTTAATGTGTCTCAAGCAGTATGTTGCAACTAATAACTTTTATAAAATCTAAGTTAATTATTTTAACTTTCTTTAAAGTGGAGTCAAGGCTTTACTCGGAGTAATGTAACTAAATTACATTCTAGTGCTGTTTATTAAATAACAAGGAAAGCTTGAAATGAGTCATAATTTTTGACCAATGAAGCATAGATATGTTGTGACTATCAAACATCATGTGCACATTGGCCATATATATATATACATTCCACAAGCAATTTGTAGTTTTGTTCTCCAAGTTCTTTTATATTTCCCTAAATAATGTTAGAAGTTGCATTTATTTTTGCATATGGGCATGAGGCTAATTAGTTTCATATATAGGATTTAAATTCTGAGCCATAGGGAATGCTCTTTTTCAAATTTACTAGATATTAACAAAATGTTTTTTCACATTGCTTGTAGAAATATATACACTTATTAGTGGTGTATTAGAATGCTTATAGCTGAACACTGTTACCAAACTTTAGATGGTCAACTTCTGAAATTTTTTCAATTTTGTATGTGTGAAATTATACTACTTTACTGTCTTAATTTACATTTTTTTTGGATAGCTCTTTAAGATATGTATCTCCTTGACAAGCTTTTTGTCATTCATTTCTTTAAAAAAATTCTTTTGGCAATTTAACCTCAGTTACGTGTATTGCACGTGTCTTTCCTCAAAGTGTAGTTTGTGTTTTCATTTGTGTATAATGTCTTTGCTTTAACATAATTATGTAACTTAATACAGAAAAATATATCAGTCTTTTTCTTTATCTTCTTCTTTCTCTTCATATTTTCATCAAGATATAATTCTCATATCATAAAAATTGACCTTTAGAGTGTATAATTCAGTGGATTTGATATGTTCACAAAATTGTGCAACCATCACCACTATCTAATTCCATAATTTTCATCACTCCCAAAAGAAGTCCTGTACCCAATCAGGCTGGAAAACTTTAATCTAATTTCTGACTCCATGGATTTGCCTATTCTGGAAATTCCATATAAATTGAATGAACCATGCAATATTTCACCTTTTCATGTCTGGCTTATTTCATTTGTAGCGTTCTCAAGGTTTGCTATGTTGTAGATTGAATTTACACTCTATAATGTTTATGACTGAATAGTATTCCATTGTTTGGATATACCACATTTTGTTTATCCATTCATTAGTTCATGGACATTTGGGTTGTTTCCACTTTGGAGCTATGAAGGATAATGCTGCTATGAACATGCAGGTACTATATTTGTGAACATATATTTTCAGTTCTCTTGGGTGTATACCTAGGAGTAGAACTGCTGGGTCATTCATTAACTACATGTTTTACATTTTGAGGAATTTTCAACCTGTTTTCCAGAGTGGCAATACCATTTTATATTACCACCAGTAATGTAGGACAGTTCCCAGTTTCTACACAGTCTCCTCAACACTTCTTATTGTCCATCTTTTTGCTTATAGCTATTCTAATGGGTATGAAGTGGTATCTCGTGATTTTGATTTGAATTTTCTGAATTACTAATGATGTTGAGGATCTTTTCATGTATTTGTCAGCCATTTGCATATCTTCTTTAAAAAAAAATTTCTACTCAAATTATTTGCCAATTTTTCAATTGGGCTATTTAAGTTATTATGGTTGGGTGGTAAGGATTCATTATATATTCTAGGTACCAGTCCCTAATCAGATATACAATTTGCAATTATTTTCTTGTATTCAGTATGTTGTATTTTCACTTTCTTGATGGTATCCTTTGAAGTACAAAAGTTTTTAACTTTGATGTTCAGTTTATCTAATTTTTTTTGGATGCTCATGCCCTTGGTGTCATAAAAAGTATTCACTGCTTAATCCAGGGTCATAAAATTTTATACCTATGTTTTAAGAGTTTAATAGTTTTAGTGCTTAATTTTAGATCTTTGCATTTTGAGTGAATTTTTACATATGGTCTGATGTAGTATTCCAATGTAATTTTTTTGTCTGTGGATATCCAGCTATTCTAGCACCATTTGTTGAAAACAATAATCTTTCCACATTGAATTGTTTTGGTCCCCTTATCAAAAATCAGTTGACCATAAATATGAAGGTTTATTTCTGGACTCTAAATTTAATGTCATGATCTTCAAGCTTATATTTATGCCAGTACCATATTTTTTTTTATTACAGTATATTTGGAGTATGTTGTGAAATCTGAAAGGGTGAGTCCTTCAAGTTTTATTTGCTTTTTCAAGATTGTTTAGGCTATTCTAGGTCTCTTCCATTTCTGTATGAATTTTAACATCATCTTGTCAATTTCTGAAAAATATTCAGCTGTATTTCTGAAGGGCTTGTGTTGAATCTGCGCCTCAATCTGTAATGCCAGCTTCACAATATTAATTCTTCTGATTCATGGACTTGGGATGTTTTTCTATTTTATAAATTCATCTTTAACTTTTTTCAACATTGTTTTGTAGTACTCAGTGGACAAAACTTGCACGTCTTTTGTTAAGCTAAATCCCAAGTATTTTAATATTTTTGATGTTACAAATGGAATTGTTTTCTTATTTTCATTTTTGTATTTCTCATTGCTAGATACAGAAATACAAACGATTTTTGTATACTGATATTGATAAAGGATGCTGAAATCTTTTATCATCACTTATAGTCTTATTGTGTTTTCCTTAGGACTTTCAATATACAGGTGTATTAGGGTTCTCTAGGGAGACAGAATCAATGAGAGATGTAATAGACTGTCAACTCCAAGGAAGATGTCCGATGAACTCCTCGGGAAACGAACCGACAACTTCGACGAACTCCTCAGGAAACGAACCGGTAACTTCGACAAGCTCCCCAGGAAATGCTTCACTGGGCAGCCGAAGAAGTGAAGGTTCTCTAACCGTCCCACATATAAGCCTTCAACTGATCACCGGACCAAATCCAGCCAATTGCATTCTCTCATGGTGGAAGCACGCCCCTTGATGAGGCATCAGTCAGCTGCAGTCAATTGACTGATGATCCGACAAACTAGCCTCAAATATCCTCACAGCAATCATCAGGCCAGTGCCCGCTTGACCACATAGCTGGGTCACCTAGCCAAGTTGACACATGAACCCAACCATCACAACAGGATTACATCATTCGTGAATAGAGATAGTTTTACTTTTTTCTTTCCAATCTGGAGTCCTTTTGTTTCTTTTTCTTTCCTAATTGCACTGATTATAATCTTCAGTACAACACTGAATAAAAGTGGCAAGAGTGGACATCCTTCTCTTGTTTCTGAGAGTAGGAGAAAAGCATTTTGTTTTTTTCAACCCCCTAGTATGAAGTTGGCTATAGACTTTTCATGAGTCTCTTATGAAATTGAAGAAGTTGCTTTTCTAGATTGTGGAGTGATCTTTCTTCTTTTGAAGGGGTGTTCAATTTTGTCAAATACATTTTGTTCATCTATTGAGATAATCATGCAGTTTTTGTACTTTAGTCTATCAATATGGTGCATTATGTTGGTTGATTTTTAAATGTAAAATCACCCTTGCATCTTAGGAATAAATCTTATTTGATCATAGTGGGTGTTTCTTTTAAAATATTTCCAGATTTAGTTGACTAACATCTATAATCATGAGGTATATTCATTTTTAGTAGTATTTTCTTGTGATGTCTTTGTCTGGTTTTAATATCAGAATAAAGCTGGACTCATGGAGTGATTTGGGGGAGTATTCCTTCCTTTCTAATGTTGGAAGAGTTTGTGAAAGATTGCTGTTAATTTTTCTTTTAAATGTTTGGTAGACTTGACAAGGGAAACTATGTGCTGTGGGTTTTTATTGTGGGAAGTTTTCTGATTAGTAATTTAATATCTTTACCTGTCATAGGTCTATTCAGATTCTGTATTTCTCCTTGATTCGGTTTTGGCAGCTGGTGCCTTTTTGGAAATTTTTCATTTCATCTAGGTTGTCTAATTTGTTGGGATAAAAGTGTTCATAGTATTCCTTTATGCCTCCTTTTATTTCTGTAAATTTGGTTGCAATTGTTTCTCTTTCACTCATGCTTTAATCATTGAGACTTCTTTATTTTTTTCTTGTTCAGCCTAGTATCTCAGAGGCCATAAATCCAAATCAAGGCATTGACTATAAAGCTTTTTTACTTTCTGGGTTGGGAGTTTTCTGCCTGGCTGGTAATCCTTGTGTTGCTTGGCTTTCCCATTACATGACGGAGACCCCTCCTTTCCCTTCCAGTATATGACTCCTCCCCATGACTTTCTCTTATTATGTCTGAATTCCTTCTGCTTATAAAGGAATTATCAAGTTTATCTGGATTAAGACCTAACCTCATTTAGTTGGGCCATAACTTAATTAGAATAGGACCTTCAAGAGATCCTATTTGCAATAGGTTCACATCTGCATAAATGCAGATTGGATTATGAATATGTATAAATTGGGGTACATAATTCTATCTACTACAGTCTAGCTAAAAGTTTGTAATTTTTAAAATCTTTTTTAAAGAGCCAACTTTTATTTTCATGGATTTTATCTATTATCTTTCTATTTTCTATTTCTTCAATTTCCACTCTAATATTTATTTATTTTTTCATTTCTCTACTATTTTAGGATTAATTCGTTCTTCTGTTTATAGTTTATTTAGTCAGAAAGTTAGGTTATTTATTGAGATTTCTTCTTTTCTGATATAGGTGTTGATAGCTATAAATTTATCTCTAAACAGTACATTACCTGCACTCCATATGTTGCTGTACATTTTGGTTTTCTTTTATTTCAAATGAGATAATGCCCTTTATGATTTGATGAATTATTGGAAAATAATGCAATCCCCATACAGAGAACTTTGCCATATCACTATCCCCCCAAATATCCAGATCCACCAATTTTAACATTTTGCCTCATTTGCCTTATAATTCTTTCTAACAACCTATCAATCCATCTATATGTTTATTCATCTATCTATTTATCAATCCATTTTCTGATGACTTGAGTGTAGGTTGTATACATCATGATCCTTAAACACTTGATATTGCCACATACAATTTCTGACAACAAGGATCTTAATGTATGCATCCATCTTAAGTGCAGTTATCAGGTTCAATAAATTTGACATTAATATAAAGTTTCAGGCTATAATCCAATTTTTTCATGTCCCAATAATGTCCACTTGAGCCTTCTCTCTTCTCATTAGATCCTGTCCAGGATCACATACTGCATTTAATTATCACAGTCTTTTTATTTCTTTCTTTCTGTTTTATTCTGGGAATATATATACACAACAAAAATTTTGCCATCTCTACCACTCCCAAACATATCACTGAGAGAGATTAATCACATTCACTACATTTCTGTATCCTCACCACTGATTTCCGTTACTAAAACTTTCCCAAACTGAAACCCTACACCCATTTTGCATTAACTACCATTCTACTTGACTCCTGCCCTGGGCAGCCTATACCCTAATTTCTATCCTTATGGAACTGAATATTTTCTGATAATTTCTTTGAGGTTACCATGGGCTTTAAAATTAAATTCTGAGTTTTTATAAAATCTAGTTTTCTTTGATACCAACTTAACTTCATCAGTACACACAAACCATTTTCCTATAAACCTAGTTTTTGTGGCAGATTACATGTTTACACATGAGTCTCAGACCACTGATGTATTGTTACATTTTAGACATTTGCCTTTTAGATCCTATAGGAAATAAAGAGCTACAAACAAACGTACAATAGTATTGGCATATCTATTTACTCCCTCACCTTATCCTTGCCAGAGATATTTATTTCTTCATGAGGCTTTAACCTATGCTCTCTTGTCCTTTCCTTTGAACTTGCAGGGCTCTCTTTAGCATCTCTTGAAGGGTGAGTCTAGAGGCAATACATTCCATCAACTTTTGTTTGTCTAGGTTTGTTTTAATCTTTCCCTCATGTTTTGTGAGATGTAGAAGTTTTGGTTAAGAGTTTTTTTGTTTGTTTGTATGCAGCACTATAAATATGTCATCTCATTGCCCTCTCTTTTTTTAATGCAATTTTACTGTGTACCTCACAACTTCATTCCTTCTTGTAGCTGTTCAGTATTCTCTTGTATGCATACACTACAGTTCATTCCACTCATCAGTCGATGTACCCTTAGGCCACCTCCATCCATTGTGAATCATGAATACCGCTGCCATAAACACCAGTGTGCTAATGTGCATTCATGTCCCCGCTCTCAGGTCTTCCAAGTATATACCCAATAATGGGGTTGCAAGACCATATGGCAACCCCATACTTAGCTTCCTGTGGAACCACCACACTGTCCTCCAGATTGGCTGCACCATTCTACTTCCCCACTAATAGTGAATAGGTTCATCCCTTTCTCCACATTTTCTTCAGCACTGATATCCCTCTATTTTTTAAACCGTTTTATTCACATACTATATCCACTCCATCCTAATTAAACAATCAGTGGTTCCCAGTGTAATCACATAGTTATGCATGCATCACCTCTATCTGTATAAGGACATTTCTGTTTAGTTTTCATTGTGATCTCAGGTGTTCCACCCTTTCCAGACTGGTGTATGATGTGTGTCTGGTCACAGAAGTCTCTGAAACAGCTGTTCCAGACAGTTCCTTGTTATTTACTAGCTTTCCTAGACTGCACTGCCTTCTTGCCCTCCATGGTTCCTGAGACAAATTGGCGGTTTATTTTATTAAGACTCCCTTGTATGTGACATACTGCTTCTCTCTTGCAGTTTTCAGAATTTCTCTCTTTATCTTTGGTATTTGACAGTTTGATTATAATATGTCATGCATGATTCTGAGTTTACCCTGTTTGAAGCCCTTTGAGCATACTGGAGGTGTATATTCATATCTTTCATTTCATTTCTTTTAATATTCTTTCTGCCCCTTTTTTTCTTTCTTTCTTCTCTGTCAGGGACTCCCACAATAAGTATATTGGTACACTTGGTGGTGTTCCACAGGTTTCTCAGCTCTGTTCACCATTCTTCATTCTCTCCCTCTTCTCCTCCTAAGCCTTATGATTGGATGATTTCAATTTTCTTGTCTTCAAGTTCAATAATTCTTTCTTTTGCAAATTCCCGTCTGCTGTTGAACTGCTCTAAAGAATTTCAAATGCCTATTACTATGGTCTTCATCTATGTGTAGCTCCTTTTAATAATTTCCATCTCTTTCTTGATATTCTCTTTGTGTTCATCTATAATTTTCCTGATTTACTTTAGCTCCTTGCCCATGTTTTCCTTTTTCTCTTTGAGCATATTTAGGACCTATTTTTTAAAGTCATTATCTGATATATCCGAGGCAGGTCTGGTCCTTTTCAATGAGAGTTTCTAATTATTTAATTTTATCCTTTGCTTGCATTATCACTTACTTTTTCTTGATATGTTTTGTAATCTTTTGTTGAAACCTGGACATTTTGATGTATTAGTATGTTCTTACTGGAATTCAGACTCCAAGGCATTGGTTCCTTAACATTGTACAGCTAGTGTTACGTCAGAGCTTTCCTTCTATGTCAGGAGCTAAAAAAGACAAATACATACATATACATATATGAGAAAAGAAAACACCTTTCCCAGTCTTTGCAGATTGATCCTTGTGAGTGCTCTCTTTCAGAGCTTTCCTATACAGTGAATTAGAGAACAGCTCCCTACCAAAGCAAAGCACAGGGGCCACCTTGACCCTTTTGACAAATACATCTTGTCTCAGGCATTCAGGAATGGCCCTTGGAATTTCCCCATTTACAAAGAAACAAATGCCCCTTCCTCCCTAGAAAACAATTTCCTCATGGTCCCGAACACTGCACCATATGTTCTGCAGTCATTAAACCCTTGCCCCATAGAGCATGACTTGACTGATCTCCCACAGCATTCTGTAGGAGAGCTCTGTGAGCCACCTTCTGTATGCAGGGCAAGTTCTGTGATGATGAGTCCTTCAGGCCATCACCAGAGAGATAGGGCCAGACATACATGTTCCCAGCATGCACACAAGGGCTACTCTGTTCTCTCTGGAACCCAGACCAGTAATTCACACTGGGAGCATGGGCCTGCTCTGCATCAATTTAATGAGGGGAGGAGGAGGGGCCAGCCAGAGTTCCAGGAGATCCTACCACGTTTAAATAACATTTGTCTTGACTTGGTGCTGTTGCTAGAATCTTTTAACTATTTGCTGGAGCTTTGAGAAAGATATTTCTTCTAGTTCTTGCTGTTTGCTCAAAACTTCCATGGGGGAACAGAGCCCTGAAGTGTCTCCCTCTACTTTCTTCAGGGAATATATATATATATATTTGTTCTTCTGAAAATACTTTTTAATTTCCCTTGTAATTCCTTCTTTAACCCATTGGTTATTTAAGAGTGTTTTGTTTCCATGTATTTGTGAATTTTCCAAATTTTCTTCTGCTTTTGATTCTAAATTTAATTCAATTATTGTCAGAGAACACACTTGTATAATTTCAATCCATTTAAATTTATTGAAACTTAAATAAATGAATGTTCCTGTGTGCTTCAGAAGTGTGTGTGTTGGGTGCAGGATTCTATAGATGCCTCTTAGTTCTAGTTGGAATACAATGTTGATCAAGGCTTCTATTTCCCTGTTGATATTCTATTTATTTATTCTATCCCTCATTTAAGGTGAGATATTGAAGTCTCTGATTATAATTATTGAAATGTCATTTTTCTCTTAAATTCTGTCAATAGTTTCTTCATGTATTTTGGGTCCCTATTGCTAGGTGTACAGATTTTTATAGTTGTTATAACTTCCTGATAAATTGCTCTTTTTAATGATTATATGATTTCTTTGTCTCTACTAATGCTTTTTTTCTTAATATCTACTTTGTCTGATATAGTATACGCATTTCAGTTCTCTTTTGGTTGCTGCTTGTATGCTAAAACTTTTTCCATAACTTTGCTTTCAAATTATTTGCATGTTTAAATCTAAAGTGTGCCTCTTGTAAACAGAACTTGTAGGCAGATCATCTTTTTTATCCATTCTACCAATATTTGCATTTTCATGGAAAGTTTAGTCAATTTATATTTAATATAATATAAATATTTAATATATTTAGTGCAACTACTGATAAGGTAGGATTCACATTTTCCATTTTGCAATTTGTTTTCAATATTTCTATGTTTCTTAGTGTCCCTTTTCAGCTATTGATGCTTTCTTTTGTATTAAACAGATATTTTCTACTCTACCATTTTAATTCCCTTACTGTTTTGTTTGCTATAGTTTTTGAGTTATTTGCTTAGTGGTTTTCCTGGGAATTATAATTAACACCTTAATTTATAAAAATCTAGTTTGGATTAATTCTGGATTAATGTTAACATCATATAAAAACTTTTTCCTATGTATATCCTCTCTCCCCATCTGGGTGATCATAAATTACATCTTTATACATTGTCTGCCTGTGACCACAGTTTAAAATTATTTCTTTATTCACTTGTCTTTTAAATCAGCTAGTAGTAAAAGTATTGCAAACACACAATAATCACAAAAACATTTATACTCTTTTATATTTATACATGTTTTATATTTAGACCTCTACTGGTGATTTTTATTCTTGTGGATTTAAATTACCATATAGCATACTTTCATTTTAGCCTGAAATAACCCCTTTAACATCTCTTGCAAGGCAAATATGCTAGCAAAAATATTCTCTAAGATATTTTTTTCCCAAAATGTCTTAAGTTAACTTCCATTTTGGTGGATATTTTGCTGGGCATTGAATTCTTGGTTGGCAGCTCTTTTCTTTCAGCTCTTTGAAGGTAACATCCAACTGCCTCTGGCCTCCATGGTTTCTGATTGGAAATAAGTTCTTGATATTTTTGAGGATCCTTTGTAATGTGATGAGTTGAATTCTCTTGCTGCTATCAAGATTCTGCTGTTGGCTTTGGCTTTCAATGGTTTGATTATGATGTTTCTCAGTGTGAATCTCTTAAAGTATATCCTACTTGGAGTTTGTTGAACTTCTTGGATGTTTAGCTTAATGTTTTTGTTTGTTTGTTTATTTATCAAAATAGGACATATTTAGCCATTACATTTTCAGGTATTATTTCTGTGCCTTTCTTTCTTTCTTCTCCTTCTCAAATTCCCATTATGTATAAGTAAGTACAGTTGATATTACACTCTTCAGTTATCTCAGGATCTGTTCATTTTTCTTCATTCTTTATTCTTTCATTCAACTGGATAATCTTTCCAAGCCTATATTCAAGCTTGCTGATTTTTCTTTTATCTGATAAAATCTGCAGTTCCCTGTACTGATTTTGGATTTCAGTGAAATAGTTTAATAAGCTTGATGCCAGAGAGCCCCAGGAGTTCTCAAGGAAGTCGAGACTCTGACCAGGGGCTGTTACTGTGAATGTTCTTGATTCAGTGTCAGGATAGAATTTGAGGAATACTCAGTGTTTACAGACAAAGAATTTAAGGACTATTCAGTGTGCACAGCCCAAAAGTTTTATGCATAGCAAAAGTACACACTCAAAGAGGACGAGCATGGGCATTCTCCAAAGGAGAAGCTTTCTGAGGTTGAGGTTGGGATCCTTGCATTATAAGGACTTGGAGGTTCCTTTGCCCCTCTGGTTATGCTAATAAGGTATTGATGAGTTACACTTTTCATTGGTTCTTTTCAGGTGCCAACATGAGTGAGGCCTAGGTGTGTGGGGGCTGGGTGTGTGGGCACCAAAAGGAACTTTTTGTTATGGATCTTAGGGTCACTTTCCCCTCCCTTCTTCCGTACCTAACCTGTCTCATTCCCATCTCAGAGAATTCTGTCCCTTAATCTTAAGGGCTGCTGAAGGAGGGAAGTCAGTCTTTTGTAATTGCTTCCTGCTGACAGAGGTGGCATTGTCCCTGCCTATAATGGGAGCAGAATTCTCTGGCCATCGTGTCTAATGATTCTTCTGGAAAGGTGTGCCGATTTGAGTGTATTGTGTCCCCCAAATGCCATTATTTTTGTGGTCTTGTATGGGGCAGAAGTTTTGGTGCTGATTGGATTTGCTTGGAGTGTGCCCCACCCGGCTGTCGGTAATGATTCTGATGAGATGTTCCCATGGAGGTGTGGCCCCGCCCATTCAGGGGTGGGCCTTGATCAATGGAGCCATATAAATGAGCTGACTCAGAGAGAGGGAACTGAGTGCAGCTGGGAGTGATGTTTTGAAGAGGAGCAAGCTTGCTAGAAAGGAACGTCCTGGGAGAAAGCCGTTTTGAGGCTGGAGCTTTGGAGCAGACGCCAGCTGCCTTCCCAGCTAACAGAGGTTTTCCGGACGCCATTGGCCATCCTCTGGAGAAGATACCCGATTGCTGAGGTGTTACCTTGGACGCTTTGTGGCCTTAAGACTGTAACTGTGTAGTGAAATAAACCTCCGTTTTATAAAAGCCTATCCGTCTCTGGTGTTTTGCATTCTGCAGCATTAGCAAACTAGAACAAAGGGTATGGGGTTTTTTGCATGTTTCTTGTTCTAGTGCAACCCCTTGGTTGTTTGTCTATGTCTTATAAGGGAGTCCGATCTGTACCATGACTTGTGCTGTTACTGTTGAGGAGCAGTGCTCTAAGAGATAGAGACAGAGACAAAAACCCAAAAAGCCAAGGAGAACTAGGGTGGCTAGCCCCATTAAACAGAAAAAGATGGAGTGAAGAATGGCAACTATCCTGGGAGGCAGAAACTTGAGTAAATCAAATGGGAAGACAATCAAGTGGCCTGATCTCTAAGAGAGTTAATATCGTGTGTTATCTTTGAGCTCCGATTAACATAAAACAGCATTCCTCTCCCAGGAAGGCACACATTCCTCCATGAGACACCATAAGAGCATCCAGGGCTCATCAGTTTTGGTGATGCTTGCTAATGAATTTACTTGGGATTGGAGATGAGTTAAATTGGAGGCCATTCATTCAATGCTAAGTGGATAGTTCAAGGGAGAGATTATGGTGTATCAACTTTGCACAGACTGTTCCTCAAACTCCAGTAGTTACAGATCTCCCCGATCCTGATGGTAGCTAGGAGTGGGGTTAGGAACAGGATTGCTCTTTGATTCTGGTTTGGGATGAGATGTTGGGAAGCTGGGAGTGGAAAAGGCTCATTTCTACTCTGAAACTTGAGTACTGGGACTACATATACTAAACTGCATGTCCCTGACCACCAGAGGGGTAGGCTAAGATAGGTTTTATGCCCTGATTGGGGTCTAGAGGGACAGCATATGGCAGGTTGTCTACTGGTCCAGATGATGCACTGCTGGTTGCTGATGTTGCCAGCTGGAGTTTGATTCACTTGTGGGTGATCTGTGCTCCACTGCATGCTGAAAGGCAGGGCCCTAGGGAGTTGTCGTTAGAATCTAACATGATGCCTCGATTTTTATCCCAGACCATTCCTGGCATTTCTGTCAGGTGGTCTTAGAATCCGATACAAGCACTGACACGTCTGAAGATATCACAGATTTGCGTCTGTCTCCCGACTGAGCCTGGCAGAACATGATAGCTTCCCCTAAGAGGGAGTAACAATTTTCTCTAGGAGTGCACCTTTCCTGGGGAACTTAGAGACAGTGACTATGTGCCCCTTGTCATATATGATAGTGCCTTGTTTCTGGTGGATAATACACTGGCCAGTGCTGACAGTGACAGAGGTGGGGTCCTCAGTGATTTAAAAGGTATACTTGCAGCTTAAATAGGTGGTTATAGACCCAGAGTTTTGTACCAGTGGGCCATGCCTCAAATTGCCCACAATGAGAGACATGTATCTAGTAGAAGGATAGATTAAAGACAATAAATGCATGCTGGACCATGCTAAGGTAAGGGTGAGTCTGTATGTGAGCAAAAGGAAGTTAGAGGATGTGTATAAAGTTTAAGGGTTATAAGAGATCTTTGCTTAGTAGAGGGGTTGGGCACCCAGAGACTATTAGGCACTTATGACTTATGGGAACATCCCCTAGTTTACAATTTAAGGGTGGCATGAAGTGATGGGTTTTTGGATTTCCATTGACCCCTACCATAGAGCAAGTCTTTGAGGATAGAGCTCCAGAGTGATGGCTAAGACAGAGTAAGTGGCTCCCAAGTTGATTAACAATTCTTACCTGCCACATCAAGGGTCACCTGAGGCTCTTCCATGGTGATGGCCAGCTGAGAGTTGGGAGCCACATGGGACCTCGGGCCTCCTCAGTCTTCATTCAGTGTCATCACTGGTGCAGGGTTTTTCTCCGTCTTCCTTTGGAGCTGGGGACAGTCCCTTTTTCAGTGACCCTCTCATTTGCACCAACAGCAAGATCCTGGTGATCCCTCCAGGCCAGGAGATTCTCTACTCCAATGTTCTGATTTCCTACATTTAAAACAACTGCCTTTTCACAAGGTCTAAACTTTGGGTGACCCTGAGGGTGCAGGGTGCCGTTTATAGCGACTGCTACCAAGTGAGCCAGCCTTTTGTCCTGTTACTGAGCCCTCTGGGCTCTTTCCAACTTTTCAGCTTTATCTCAGTTATTTAAGACACTGAAAGCAATGCCTAGCATTTGATTAAAGGGGATCTGTGGTCCCATAGCCATTTTATGCAGTTGCTTCTCAATTTCTGGGTATGATTGGCTAATAAAGCAAGTCCCTAATGAAATTTGCCCTTGTGGGGAGTTGAGGTCTATGTTAGTATATTTCCTCAAGGTATCTGCTAAGCATCCCTGGAATAGAGCAGGGTTTTCATCTTTCTCCTGGGCCACCCCTCTAATTTTATCATAATTTACTGGTTTAATGGTGCATTTTTTCATTCCTGCTACAAGACAGGTGATCACACAGTCTCAGTGTCTTAAATCTGCCTGCCTGCCTTAGTAGTTCCAGTTGTGGTCATTACTGGGGACTGCAGTATCTCCTACTGGGTATCGATTTGGCTGAGCTGCTTCTAGATTATCTGCATGAGCTTCAGCTTCTGCCCATAGATAGAGATTTCCTCAAAGTGCAGCAGGTGCAGTTAGGTCAAAAGAGTAAAAGGGACTGAAATTCTTCACAAAATTGCCCAGGTCTTCTGAAAAATGCCTTAGATTCTATTTACACTGGGCTAAATAGGTCATGAAGACTAGCTTATATTGCGGCCAGGCTATATTGCAGAAGACAACTAACTTTTTTCTCTTTAGGCCATCTAGTTTGAAAGTGTCCCATTGTGTCAGGAGGCATCTATGGGGAGAGTCAGTAGGGATAGAAGGAGAACTACCCATGTTTTGCTATTCTGCTGGTTGTGTCACTGCCTGTGAGAGGGAGAAAAAGAGAGGAGAGGAAAGGAGGGAATATTAAGGAGAAGTGGGAGTCTTCACAGAAGGCTCCCAAATGACCTCTACCTGGGTGTCCCCGGGGCTCGTAAATAGGCGAGCACAGAATAGGAAAGTCCTCAACATAGGCAGAAGAACTTGTCACTGAAAGGATTGTCTAAAGACATGAGTAGTTCTGTAGACAGGGTAGAAGGTTCTGGAGGGACTGTGCCTTGTGCAGGCAGGAAGTCTGATGCAGGAAGTCTGATACCGTATGAATGGGGTTCAATTAGGTCCCTGACTGGGCTGGGAATCCCCAAGACAAAGCAGGACGTGCCTATAGAAACATCCAGCTATTGAGAGGGTCATCTAAGCCTTGTAAATGTGACATCCATGGCCTGGAGGAAAAACTTCCTGTCCTGGGACATCCAAAGGCAGCAGACCCCCGCCCCAAGTCATGAGTGGGATGGTGGGTCCCCACAGGATAGCGGAAGAATTTCCTTGCACTTTGACCTGAAATTGTAAACCCTGTTGAACTTCAATTTAAAAGATTTAAATGAGGGTGGTGGGACTTGAGAGTTCCTACGCCCCTCTTTTAGTTGTTTCCAATTATTGCATCCATTTCACTCAAAGCTTGTGACTCACACAATTAGAAAAGGTCTTTGCCTTTTTCCTGAGAGAGCCCCCTGGGAGCCCTAGGGAAATTCTGGAAAGTACTAATTTATCATAGAGTGTGAAGGTGGTAAAGACAGAGAGACTCAGGCATAGAACGCAGACAGGATAGCAAACTCCTGCATGACTCGGAGAGCTCCTCCAGTCAAGCCCCCAAAGAAGGGTGTCAGCTGTCACTCATTTAACCCTTGAATCTGCATGGTGCCAGGAGCTCCACCACTCTTGGGGGGAGGGGAGCTGCGGTCAAATGAGTGGGCGGTGTTTATGTTCTGTGGGCGGAGAAGAGAGCAGGACAAAGGCAGAGAGCAACACTCTTACCTGTAGGAGGCACTATCGTGTCCCTTTGTGGTTGCCAAACTGATGCAACACACAGCTCCGGGAATTCTCAGAGAAATCGAGACTTCAACCAGGGACCGGCGCCGTGAGGGTTCTTGACTCAGCCACAGGAAAGACTCTGCGGACTAGTCAGTGTGTACAGCCAAAGAATCCAAGGACTGGAAAGTGTGTACAGCCCAAAACTTTAATGTGGAGCAAAAGTACACGCTCCACGTGGGTGATTGCTGGCATTCTCCAAAAGAGGAGAAGCACTGCTGAATATTTGATTTTAGTTATTCTACTTTTCAACCCCAGAATTTTTATTTGGAACTTGTAAATAATTTTACCTCATAATATATATTTCCTATTTAATAAATATCATTCTCACTCTCCCCTTTATTTCTTCTAACATAGTTTCCTTTAGTTCTTTGCACATATTTAAAAGAGCTAATTTACCTATCTGTCTAGTAAGTGCAACATCTGGGCTTCCTCAGTGACAGTTTCTGTTGGCTGTTTTTGTTTTTGTTTCTTTTCCCTATGTGTTGGGAATAACTTCCTGTTTCTTTGAATGTCTCAGTTTTTTCTTTCTTGTCTTTTTTTTTTTTTTAAACTAGATAATTTAAGTAATACAGTGTAGCAGCTCTCCCCTCTCTAGGCCATGTTGTTGGTTGCTTCTTGTTGCTGCTGCTGTTTGTTTATTGACTTTCTTGAAGTTATTCTCTAAAGTTATTTATGTTTGTCAGGTGTGGCCACTGAAATTTCTACTTGGTCAGCATAGTAGTCAGCTAATGATTGGGCAAAGTATTCTTTAAATACCTGAAATCAGTTTCCCTCCCAAACATTGTCAATGTTGGGGCATGTCTTCAGTGCTCAGCCCAGCAGCTGGAACTCTGCAGAACTTTTGCAGAACCTCAAGTTCAGCTGGAGGTGTAAGACCATGGTCTTTTCAAGTCTTCCTGGGCACCTGTGTGTCCTAGGATAGTCATAGACTTTCTCCACTGATTGATAATGCCTTTCCGTCAGATATCACGTTTTCCTATGTACCTGTTGTCGAGTGCTCTTGTTTCTATCCTATTTCTAAAGAAAAGCCATTCCAGACGTCTTTATGGTATCTGTCTCCTGGCCCCCTTCTGTCTGCTTAATGAACTGGCTTATCACTCTGAGCCAGACAAATGGAAGGACATCAAGGACTCCGGCTGATACCAGTAGCATTGGTAAGAAAACTCCAGCAGCTAAGTTACAGTCTTAAAAAAGTCCTTTAATCCTGGCATGAATTTCCCATCTTTACATAGTCAACTAGGTATTTTCTGTTACCTCCCAATTTCTTTATACATATTTAAAGTGGCATAGAGTGTTTGCCTTTGGAGGACTTTCCATATTATGTGCAACTGTTCCTGGCCCAGCTAACTAGGACTTCACGAGAGTTTCACAATCAGGTGAACCAGCTGATTCTTTCCCTTAGGTTATCTTTTCAGTATATATTTCTTAATGTTTATCACACTTGCTTCTAATGTGTGTGTGATGTTTCTTTTGTACTATATGTCTACCCTTATACCAAGTACCATACTGTGTTATTCTTAACTTGATTTATAATGACTTTCTTTGTGATAGAAAACTGTTCTCCAACATAACTCTTTCTTCTCTTGATTTCTTTATCAAATGTGTTTTTGTACCCTATTGCAATAGATTTTTAGAATGAGATTGAGGAACAAATAAATAAATGACTAGTGTCCCTTTGAAAAATCTGAAGGTATATTAAGTTCTTCCAAGACTCAATTGTATCAGAGTATCATTGTGCCTTATATTTGTATTGCCCATAGCATGTAACAAAGTGTTTACACGTTGCATACAACTGAATGCATTAGTAGATATGTCAGTCGTAAGCTCTTAAATAGAAGCTTCTTGTGGGCTAGAGCCATTCCACTATTGCCTTTTGCTCCATGTGCATATTATAGTGCTGCTAACCTAACAGATACTTCATAAAAGTTAATGACTTTGTTTAGAGTTTACCAGAAAAAAAAATTTGCTCTAAGTAACAGAAAACCTGGCTAAAGTGGTTTAAACAATAGAGATTTATAATCTTGCACAAAGCAAATTCTGAAAGTAGAGGCTTTCAGATTCAATTAAATTCAATAGCTCAGTGTTCAGATTCTTGTAGTATCTCTCGTTATTTTGTTTTGGTTCCCTTCTCATATCTACATTGTGGTTGTCAAAGCTCCAAGTCATGTCTTCATACAACAATACCCCAAAGCATTTCTCCTCTCATGTCTCCCCTCTCATCAAGGAGGAAATTAGTCCTAGAAGCTCCCAGATAAATTCCCTTTAGGTCTTAGTGATCACACACAGACTCCTTCATTGACAACAATTACTCTTGATTTATCTTAAGAGGAATCCACCTTCCCTGAACACAGTGCCAAATGACACTGGAACAATACCAAGTTCTTTTTAAGGGTTAAAAAGGGTGCAATTGCTTTTGGGTAGAAAGTCTATAGTTTTTGACATATGTAGTTTCATGTTTTCAAGACAATAATGGGGACAGAATATTGAATATCCTGAAAAGAGTGCTGATTTGGGGTTTGTCTTGTTCCAGTTCATCTACAGAACCTTTTTTAAAAGGAATAATTGAGTGCCATTTTTCTAACGTCTGTATAATGCTATGATTTAAATGGATTTTAAAAGGGAATTTGACTTTAATTGTCAATATAGCAATCTATTTTTTCCTCAAAGTTGTCAATATAAAATTGTGCTATTTCTTAATCATTTCATAGAAATTTTAGAAATCAACACCACCACAGAAAAGTGATGGTCTCCCCAGAATGGTCTACACCATAGGAATCCCAATAACTACAAGATATCCGAATACTGATGAGACCTAAGTTTCACTAAGAAATCAGACAATTTTTTACATTCAAAAGATGATTTCTCCATCCAAACGTGTACAATTTGCAACCTATCACAGTAATTATGTGCATTTCTTCTGGGATTTCTCTTTAGAAATGGTTTTTAGAATCTATGTCACTTCTTTTTGGTAGAGTGGATGAAATAGAGTCCCTGGGACAATGATTCAATTGATTCCCCTTATTAAATAACTTATTTAGCTTTCTAAAAGCACCCAGAAGTTATTTATGTACCTATCATGTTGCTGAGATTCAGGGAACAAATATGGTTTGACTAAAAAGCCACATGGTTTTATCTTGTTTGTTTCCTAAACTATTCTAAACACAGTTTTATTCCAGAAATCCCAGGAAACTTTTTTTTCCTGCTGATAACAAGGAAAATGTGATTTTATTCAATTTTTGTTACCAGATACAAATACAAAATTAAATAGGTTCATGTTGTGGTCCATAATTAAAAAACAATAGTTTGAACATTTATGAAATCTATGATACTACAGCAATAATACAGTAAACTTTTGAGCAACAGTATCATTACTGGAACAAATATATAGGTTTATGGATTATTAAGTGAAAATATTTATTCAAATGTATTTGTTCTGTTTTCACCATTACCTGTTAATCTGTCTAGTTGCTTCTGTAATCTAACAATGTATACCTATTTTAAATACCTGGAGTTTTCTTGCATCTATGTTATAATAATTGTAATTCAGGGTTGATAAGTGATCTTCAAGTACCTACTGATCTTTTGCAGCACTAAAAGCTTCCTTGCAATTGGGATCAGTCCAGTATTGTCTTTCTGATGAGCTTGGCAATCCTAGAACTGAAATATGTGATAGACAATTTCTCTGAATATCCTTGCTGGCTTCATAAAATAGGCAGCTTGGAATGTGCTGAGCTTGTGAAACAGGTAACCAAAGTAGGAAATGGATATGATTTCTACCTTAAACTGGCCATTATATGAAATGAACAAAAGTAGCTTGCGTTTCCTGAATAAGGAGTGATTTCCTCTCTTCTGTGAATTGGAAGGCAATCGATATGAGAGGGGAAAAAGAAATTAATAGTAAACCTTTGCCTATAAAAAGGAGAATTCCCATGGTTGGTGTGAGCTGTCTCAACTGTGAAGTTTGGGAGAGAGATAAGTTGGTCTTTCTCACTTTATTGAAAATCCACCTCCACACAATTAAGCTTTAGATTCCCTTACTCCTAGGTGGTAAATTATGCATGTTAGGTAAGGTATACTTTATGGAAATCAAAATGGAAAAGGCAGTTAACTAGAAAATTGGGGCAGGATAAACAGTTGACATGAGATTCCTTTTTCCTACTCATTGTCTTATATATGCAAGTTGTACAGGGACACACATGCACACGAGCTTACCTTTCCTCTAATTTCGAGTTACTTACATAATTCATCTGGCCAGGTTGAATGCATTTCCTTTCTGTCTATATCAGTCTTACCAGTCCTTCTGGACTTGCTTTAGTAAAGCCCATCCCTATGAACCCTGTGCTTGACCCTTTGCACTGCTATTCATTTTACTCCTAATCCCAATCTTAATTAAATCATGTCTCATGCTCTTTGCTACTTTGTTCATAAAGGTTAAACTTGCCTTCCCTATCAAACTATTAGCTCAAACTGTGAACAAGGAGTCATTTTTAATTTTTAGAATTTGCTGCATTGCCTGGTATACAGTGGGCCTTCAGAATAATTGTGTGTTGAAGAAATTAAAGTATATTCCTCAGTACTGAGTATATCAAAAATGTATACATCATTGTACCTTGATTTATATATTGTCATCAGAGATCAATTTTTTTTTCCAGGGTAAGAAAAATTATTTTTAAAAGATACATATATGCAAAGACTGAGGGCACAATTTAGGAGTTTGTTTCTAAAGTTGTTTTAAAACTTAAAATCATGTAACTGAATATTTTCCTTTTGAGTCTTTAAAACCACTCCAAAAGGACAAAGAAAAAATGAATTTACTACATATCTCTAATCAGAAGTGACAGTATATATATATATATATACCCAAGGTCTTGTCATATTTCCACCAGTGACACTCTAAGAAATAGACAAAATCTTACCAAATTCTCCAGGCTTTATCCATTGATCTATTAAAAAGTAGCACTTAAAATCCCATTGATGTAAAATTGGCTTTAAATTCTTTCTCTCTCTGACTCTCTCTGTCTCTCTCTTTCTTTCTCTCCATACACACTTGTTCTAGTTTGCTAATGCTGCGGAATGCAAAACACCAGAGATGTATTGGCTTTTATAAAAAGGGAGTTTATTTGGCTACACAGTTACAGTCTTAAGGCCATAAAGTGTCCAAGGTAACACATCAGTAAACGGGTACCTTCACTGGAGGATGGCCAATGGCATCCGGAAAACCTCTGTTAGCTGGGAAGGCACGTGGCTGGTGTCTGCTCCAAAGTTCTGGTTTCAAAATAGCTTTCTTCCAGGACGTTCCTCTCTAGCAAGCTTGCTCCTATTCAAAACATCACTCACAGCTGCACTGCGTTCCTTCTCTTTGAGTCAGCTCGTTTATATGGCTCCACTGATCAAGGCCCACCCTGAATGGGTGGGGCCACACCTCCATGGGAATATCTCATCAGAGTCATCACCCACAGCTGGGTGGGGCACATTCCGAGCAAATCTAATCAGCACCAAAACGTCTGCCCCACAAGACTACATCAAAGATAATGTCATTTAGTGGTCACAATACATTCAAACTGGCACAACACTTAAACATGTGTCTAGGCATTTGAACCATTTTTTCCTTAAGATAACTACCATATGCCTTGGAGTGAATAGGAGTATGGTTGGCCATTTTAAACCATTTAAAAATATGTCTGTTTATTTGCAGTGTTTACTTAGTTCTGTTCTAATATTAAGCCTCTAAATCTGAATATGCATAATAATGGATTTTTTTCCTGATTGGGATTAAATGAGATAGTGAGGTTACATCTTACCTGTGGGGTTTATTTATTCATTTTTAGATTCATCCATTCCTTCTACAGTAATTGAAACAGGCCTCCTATGAGTTAGGTGATTTTCTAGACAATGGGAACACAGCACTGCTCAGGCGAAGTCACCACTGCCCTAGAGCTTCAAGTAGGTGGGGAGACAAAATTTAAATACCTAAAGCAAATACAGATCAAATTGTCTTATTGCTACGAATTAAATTCATTGGGAGCTCTTTACGCTATGCTTACTGCAGGTGAGTGAGTGGCAAGGCCCTAAGGCAGAAAACAGCTTGAGTTATTGTTGGAAGAGAAAAAAATCTAGAGCTTGGGAAGTGAGGAAGAGAGTGGTTTATCACTGTTTGATCAAAAAGGTAGGCAGGGGACAGATCATATGAGGTTTTGTATGCCAGAATAAAGGGCTTGCCTGTTCTTTAAAATTCTATGGGAAGCCACTAGAGTTTCCAACATTATCAGATATACACTTTAAAAAACATTACTCAGGCTGCTAAGCAGAAGATGCATTGCAGAGGAATAAGAGGGGAGTCATGGCAGTTAATTAGGAAGCTCCTGCAAAATTTAAGTCAAGAGATTATCTGTATAGACTAGCAAATTGGAGCAAAGAGGAGAGAAGTGGATAGACTCAGAATAAATTTTAGGTAATAAATTCTAAAGGTATAGGAAAATTAAATGTAATTATGGTGTGAATATACAATGTGTGCCAAGTACTGTGCTAATTGTTCTCATCATCATTGTATGTGTAAACCGTAGAAAGACTGTGGCTTATCATGAAGCAGAGTAATAGAGCAGATGGACTGTATGTTGTGCACATGGTTTAAACTCTCTGTGCCTCAGTTATCTCATCCATAAAATGTGTAATAATAGTGCTACATACTTGCTAGTGTTGGTAGCAATTTTAATATATGTAAAGTGCTAATGATACGGCCTGGTAAATGCTTCATAACATGACAATAACAATAATTGTTAGTTCTGAATGACCATTATGCAGAATCAATATTAGTTAGTGGAAAGACTGATGGTTTTGGAACTGAATACGCCTATACTTGAATACCTGCTCCACAATGAAGCATTTTTTTCCTGTTGTTGAAGAGGTTGCTAAACCACTGTGGACCTCATTTTCCCCACCTATGAAGTAGAGATATTAAATTCAACACAAGAAGACTAATTTAAGGTTCAAATGAGATAGTATTTGTGAATCACCCAGCATTTAGAAGAAACTTTTAAACATTAGTTTCCATGGAAGATTGAATTTCTGTTTCTCATTGCCTACATTTTTTATAATTTTATACCTATATGGTTTGTCATATATCTTTGTAGTTCATCCCACCACCGATAAATGTCTACTTCCCTGTCCTTCTATTGTAGATCTTCACCATCTGACTTTTTTTAGCCAAGGACGTATCTTGGGCATCACTAAAGGGCAGACTTTGCATATGCAGATTTGGGCTTGCCCTCTTGTGCGCTTCCTGGGGTCCATTATAACAAATATTTTCCAGGTTCCTGCTGGCCAAGGAAAACAAGGAAACACATGGAGCATATCTGAAGTCAGCCTGCAACCTGGAGCCCAGCGTGGTGGAGCCACAGCCACCCCAAAGCCCTGTGAGCAAGAAAAGAAGCATTTATTGTTGTAAGACACTGGAGTTTTTAGTATGTTTGTTATGTAGTTTTATTGCAGCAAGAGTTGATTAATGTTACCTTTTTCCTTTCCTTCTTTTAGATGACCAATTCCCAGTATTTTAAATTGTGTTTGGGACATAATTGCTCCATGCAACAAAGAATTCTCAAGCATAGTTCTCTAAGATGTTGAACTGTAGTTAACATTAGTTAATAGTCAATAAATTAATATTTGCTGAATAGTGACTCTGTGGCTGGCATTGTGGTAGACTATTTTGGAGGGAAAAAAAGGGTAAACACTTGAAGCTTGATAAGTTGAGGATCTCTCACTGGGGACATCCTGAGAGCCTTCATGAGGCCGGATTTCCCAGGCACGTTTCGGAACTCAGTGAAAAGAGAGACCGAGCTGGGCAGGAAAGTTTTACAGAGGATTCAGGTGTTAAGCTGGACATGAAGGATAGGTGTATATCAGCAGCGCCACTTGCATTCTGAAGCCCATTAACCATACAGACACTGGTGATAAAAAACGTAGGACTCATTTTTTACTGTTTGACTCTTCTTTATCCAAGGCCCAAGGAAAAGCAGCCCCCCCAGCCCCAGGGTCACCACCTCTGCAAACCACACACTCGTCTTCCTGCCTAAAGGGATCTGTGCCACTTAAAGGCTGCTGGCAAGATGACCTTCGGGGTTTGATCAAATTCATCTTCAGACAATTGTTTTTATCTCTAATGAGCCAAAGTGACACTTCACATTGAAAGTTAAAAAAAGAAGAGAAAGGGAGGTCCTTTGATTTATAGTTTTGTTAGATTTCTGATTAGGAACGAAGAGGAGCTGTGGCTTTACATCTGAAATCTCCTATCTTTCACCTCTGAAGGTTTCAGATTTAAAGTTGGAAACAGATTTATCCCATTCTGCTGGGCTCCATGACAGCCTGTAGAGAAGAAAGGAAAATAGGAATGGCCATCTCTTGAACAATTACTGCGTGTGAAGCATGTGTTAGATAGTTCATGAAACAGGAAGTATGTATCTTTATATAGTGGGTTGATTCTCATGCTGTCCCTAAAAGCTATATATTATCAGATCCATTTTACAGAATGATAAGTTTGAATAAATTGCTGAATATCACACAGCTAAGACCCTATATTTAAATATGAATAAAATAATAAAATAATATAATGATCTGAAAAACAGTGATTATCTCATTTAAACTTTATAACAATGGTTTGAAGATGTTTTATAATTATCCAATTTTATAAGGAACTGAGGCATAAAAGGTTAAACAAAATACACAGTCACAAAGCATATAAATGGCAGAGCTCAGCTTTCACTTGCAGTTGCTTAACTCCAAAGTTCCTGCTTTTCCACTTCTCATTAATGAAATGTTTATGTTTAATGAGATTATAAAGGCAAAATTCATTGTTTTCCAAATATGTTAGAAGAGAAGCATAGTTGGTGATTATGATAGACCTTGGACTGTTCAATCTCTGTGCTAGTTCATACATCTTGCCTAATTTAAATTATTTCTAAGTTCTTTTCTTTTCATCAGTTGTTGCAAAGTAAAATCTCTTCTTCCTACCTCCCAACTAACCACTAATTGCATTTCTCCTGTTTAGTAGATACGCTCTTCTGTCAATTAAACTCGTTTTCCCCCTTCTTCCCAAGAAGCAAGGTTTCAGTGGCAATTAGGAACAATTGTTGTGATGTCTCCACCTACCTAACTGTGGTTTCCAACAGAGCAGCACATCCCATTAGCCTTTGAAGACAAGAATGTTGAAAGAAAATTATGTCTTTTGAAAACCAAACACCATTGAGTTTAGATACAGTAATCTGTACTAAGTCCCTTCTCTGGGCAAAACAAAATAGATGTGTAAAAGCCCAGAGAAAGTAGAATACAAGATCGTTTTCCTCAGAAAATTGTCAAATATTAGAGGATTTAGGTAAGGGGGGGCAAAGTAACAGCTGTATTTTATGAACTGAGAGTGCACAGAAGACCCAGTGCTGAAATGATTCTTTAAGTTTTACCTGTGTAAAGTTCTAGGATATTCCTTTGAGTTATGAGTTCATGATTGAGTGTCCCCATTTAAAATGAAACTTAAATAATGAAATGTTGGGCTATTTGTCTATGTGTAAGGGGGTGTGCGGGGTGTGGTTCTGTGTGTATTTGTGGCAGGGAGAAGATGGAAATAGTATTGACACTCAGCGTCTTTATAACCTTAGCACTTGTCCACCTGGAAGGCACAAGGCAGGAGTTTGGGGAGATGACGCAAAGTTCTGAGATGCTTTATTGCTTAAATTCGAGATACCCAGTCTCTCTGGCTGGCTTTTACCTTAAGTTGTTTAGAATTAGTTAAGTTGGATTTTAAATTTGGATCTAGGTGCAGGACAAGTGTGATGCAATGGAAAACTGAGGCCATAATGCAGGAGAACAGACAGACTGTCACGCACAGTTCTGAGGTGGTGGTGGGATAGGGGTGTGGGTGGGTAGACAGGAGGGTGGATGGGAAGCACAAGCACTGCAAGCTCAACCAGCAGGTGGGGAGCATGCAGGCAGAGCAGAAGGACTGGGGCATGTGCCTTTATTGGGGTCAGGGCTAGAGGCCAGCAGATTCCCTGTGGGAGTCAAGGATTGGTGAGTTTAAAGCAAATGCACACGGAATGGGAAAGGGACTGGGGGTCTGAGGGCAGAGGAGACAGTGAGCTTACAATCTGGGACCAGCTGTCAATCCTGGCTGAGCTGTGTGGGTGGTGTGGGGGTGGCTGCAGATGTGGGGTTGTGCTCTGTGGGCATTTCTGCCCCAGGGCTGGGAAATTGCTTATGAACTAGTCCAAAGGCCAGTGTTGAGGCCAGTGGCTCAGCCAGAGAAAATGTGGATATCAATACAGCGCACAAAAAAAATGGATAGTTATGACCTGAGTTCCACTTGGGCCCTCTCGATGTAGAGAACTTCACTACTTAGCTCTGGATTTCTCTAAATTTGTTTTCATCTAATTGCAGTGGGCTCATGATGTATTAGAGGGGGGAAAAATAAAAGGAAAACAAGAAAGTCTTTCAAAATCTAAGATTTGTAAGAACTAGTCCAGAAAAAAGAAACAGGCTAGCAATGAAGATGAATACTTAATTTATTATATCAAAATATTATCCTGATGCAGTTTCAATTATCATTCATAATCCTGGGATTGCATATCCTTTTTACCAGATTTTTATTCTAACCTACTTTTAGCTACAATTATAGACCTTGACATTTAAGCATAAGGCAAAACAGAGAGTCACCTCAAGGGTTAACAAGAGGTCTTCTTATTCTAAAATATCTCTACCCCATCTTACACCTCTACCCTTCAAGTTTCCAGATCTTTAGAGAAGACATGGGCTTTACTCCTGGTAAGATGAGTCATTGTTGCAGCCCTCTCCTAATTGGAATTTGATCATGGATTTGTTAAATTTGTCATGAATTTAGGTAGCTAATTCCACGGCACTGATAAAATAATAAAAGGGGGGGGGTGTCAGCGTCAAAGAGGTGCCTTGGGACTTTGAACCAGGCTCACGGGGAGGACACACTTCCAGGTGGTGGTGAGCTTGGGGCTCAAACCCAGAAGAACTGCAACCCAAGCCTTTACTCCTGAGGCAGGAATGACAAAAGTGGGTTGTTGTCCTTTTTCATAGTAATTTCAGTTATTAGAAATGCCTCCTTCTCCCCTCCCCATCCTGGTGTTCCTAAATAACATAAGAATCCTGGGAATGTTAGCAGAATTCCCCTGCTGGGGTGAAGTTACTCCATATTAAATGTTCTCAAGCATTGGTGGGAGTTATGCAGTCCCAATGTCGGGGGATTTGGTTCCTTATCTCATCATCTTCACTACTCTTTTTACTTCAAGTATAACTTCGCTTTCCCTTCGCCTATAACCTTATCTTGGCGAGGTATCTCCACATAAGACTCCCAGTCCCCTGTTCTCGTCCTGTGGACATTTTATTTGGGACTCCGTGAACTTGCTTTGACCTCTTCTGCAGTTGTGGCTCTCATTTGATGACTGATGAAGCTGAGATAGCCTCCCGCATCCAGCGGGGGGAACTGTGCAAGCGAGAAGGAAAGGCCCGCTGTTTCCACTCTGCCTTGGGCCGCTTTATTAGATTATTCTCCAGCAGTGAAATTTATTGAATAATATAATTTGCAACCTGAGATTTGGGGCTTCTGGACTTAAGGAGAAAATAAAAAGAGAGAGCATAAGGAAGAGAATCGAAAGGAGTTTTCATTGAGATGAGCTACAGTTTTCCCTTGCAATTACCTCAAAAACAAGTTCTTACCAATGGGTCCCCAAGTGCCTCCTCAGACAACATAGCAACACAGAAAGTAAGCACAGATATTATGTGTGCAGGTGAAGAATCAACTTCCCAAGGCGGTCTCTCTCTTGCCCTAATTAAGAGAAAATGTTAGAGCAGGGCAGGAAAACACACATTTTCTGGCTCCAATGGCCAAAGTCTTCCTCTTGGGGAAAACATTAATCATTTTTAAGCCAGTGGCTGTTGGCTGGTAAAACTAAAGCATAATGATTTTTCAGGCAGAGTAGCCTGAATGTTGTCAATGGAAGCTTATGCCAGGGGAAAAGAGGAGAGGGGGCTGTGTGATCAGGGGGTATTCTGGGGGTACAACATGCAATAAAAGGAGGACTAGCAGGTGACTTCAGAGAACTGGAGGCCAGTACTCTTTTCTGTATCAGTAGCTGGACTAGTTAGCATCTTTCTAATGTATGGACTAGTTAGTGTCTTTCTCATGTATCAGATCTATATAGTATTTGCTGTACCTACCTCGTTTGAGGATTCCTAGTCCAGAAACTTGCTTTCACAAAAAGCAGATTCATATCAAAGTCATGGTTAGTAACATTCTTACTAGGTAAGACTCAAGCAAAGGTTTAGCACTTCTCTTAGAAAAAATTCTGGAAATGCTGAGCTGGTTATTTTCCTCTTGCTTCACTGACCCAATCCAGCTACCCTGCTGTATTCTGTAGGAGGCTTAGACCACATCACTTTTAACCTCTGGCTTGAATTAGGCTGGACCAGTGGGAGGCACTGGCAGCAGACTGGAAGCCAGGATGAAGGAGAGCTGGGAATGTTTATTTCCCCCACTCTCTTCCTTCTTTGACACCATGGTTCTTCCAGTAGGTGGCTCTTCTTCTCTGGCTCTGAATCTCTCTGGGCCAGTGGGAAGTGAGGCTTACTCCTCTCAGTCAACATGTCCTTCATTGAACTCTCCTCCTTTCAATCATTTGAATGTGAATTCAGTTCTTGCTCAGACTGTCACTGTCATTTTTGTTCCCATTGGTGTTGTTAGACTGGGTGGTTATGTGCAGATCCCAGAGAAGTTGAGGGAGAGGGAGCTGTTAGTCTATGCACAGGCCGTGTAAGCATCTATCCTCATTGTGGGTCATCTGCACCCCTCTTCCAAGCCTTACCCCAAGTCCTCACCTTTAATAAGTGATCTCTGAGTCAACCCTGAAGACTCCTGTTCAACTGAAACTCATAAAAATGCCACACATTCAGCTAAAACCATTTTGGCTTAGCTTAAATGTTTTAAGCAGCTTCTGTAATTTATAGGGGAGCAGGGATTATTCATTCATTTACTTATTCATCTGTTCATTTGTTTGTTCATCAATTCATTCAGTAACTTGCAGTTTATGCCTTTAAGTCAGGATCCTGGCAGGAAACAAAAGGCACGCGCTGCTGGTGTTGCAAAGAGAGTTTAGCAGAAGCTGTTCTCACTACTAGGCCTGAAGGTGCAACAAGCGGGGATGTTATAATCAAAGCCCAATATCCAGGAACAGATTTCTTATTTTCATGATTGTCTCTTTCCTCTACTGCTGACTGAATTTTAACTAAGTAAAAGTGTTGAGACCACATATGACATGATTGCAAGCAGGATGAAAAACCACCCTTGAAGTCTTGATAGTCAGATTATGCCTTCCCTTTCTCCCTACAAAGTCTCTGAATAAACACAAAACCATTTGTTTTTTGGAGATAAGCAGCTGGGTTTCAGATAATGTAATTATTAATAATGTACTCTATACTCCAGACAACATCATGCATGTGTGAATATCTGTATAAATGCATTTGTTTATTGGGATGCCAGTTTGTTGCAGTATGTACGCATGTCTTCATGGAAGGTTATTTAGCACAGTGTTTGTTTCAGTATCATTGGTCTCTTACTCCTAAAAATAATTTATAGAAAATGCACAAAAACGAGAATTATGAATCTACTTGTACAATAATTCATTCAATAGCCCAGAAGTTTGCAGCAGTACAGCCCTCTTTGGGATATGCATTTTTCTTTGATGACATTAGAAAAGAAAGCAGGGCTCCTTAAGATATTTCCAACCCGGGACACCTTATAAACAAAGAGAGAGAAGTTCTACTTGCTAAAGCCGGGTGGGTACTTGCTTCATTGTGGCATTGCCCCAGAGCTCTTTTACCTTTTCCTACATAAAACTGTCAGCATATGAAAAAGTTATAAATTGAAAAAGCCATTGCTTCTGGCAAATTTTTAAGATAAACAATTAAAAAGTAGAGTTGTCTACAATATTGTTTTATTGTAGCCAAATAAAGACAGTCAGTGTTTATAAGGAATAAAAGAGAGGTGGGGATAGTTCCCTGATCTCGGGCTATCATTGTATTAATTTAAATTAATAGAGGAAAACTCTAGCTCCTCTTTGCAATTTCTAATCAAACAGATGCAGCCTGTTCCCAAGATTTCCCCCCTTGAATGCACTCTATGCGATAGCGAGAGTGACCTTTAGGAAACACAAATTGAATCATGTCAACCCTGCTTAAATTTTCTCAGTAGTTTTTCATTGTGTGTAAAATACATACTGATGCTAAAGTCTTCAAAGGTCCAAGTGATTTTGCCCTTAGGCTCCACTCTCAACATCTTTTCCTGCAACTGTCCCTCTTACTTGCCATATTTCATAGGACCCACCTTCTCATTGTCCCTAGACTAATCACTCATTGGCCTTTGCACCTTTTGTATTATGCTCCCTGTCAGGAATGTTCTTTTACTTTGCTTTACATGACTGGTTCCTTCTCTTTCTTCAGGTGGGTAATTAAGTGTTGCTGCATAAAAACAGCTTTCCTTTAGAATCCTCAATTATTTCCAGCACTTGGGTTGCTTTTCCTAGATCACAATTTGTTGTAATTTTATGCAATTTCCCATGCTCACTAACTTTCCTCTCTTTCCGTTTGTGTCAATCACATTTATTGTCTGAACCTCAATTATACATGATCCATTGACTCAATCCCATCATCTAGTCATCGTTCTTGTCCCCAGAACACAGCACCATCCTTGCCCTCCAATAACTACTGAACTGCATTTTTCTGTTGAGTATTTGTTTATTATTTTTATTTATTGACCTTATTCATTGTTTTAATCTCTTTGCTAGGTGTTGGGGATGCATTTGTTAGCAAAAAAGAGAAGAGTCTTGCTTTCCTGGAGGGTCTATTCCAGAAGAGAAAAACAGACACAGAACAAATAATCACTAAAATTACTAATAAATTCCAATGTTGATAAGTGCTTCAAAATATTCAGGATTCTGGGTCTACATACAAATCCACCCTAATCCCAATGGATGAAAACAGGTGGCAGAGAGAAGAGTCTTGCTTTCCTGGAGGGTCTATTCCAGAAGAGAAAAACAGACACAGAACAAATAATCACTAAAATTACTAATAAATTCCAATGTTGATAAGTGCTTCAAAATATTCAGGATTCTGGGTCTACATACAAATCCACCCTAATCCCAATGGATGAAAACAGGTGGCTAAGAAACAGAGAGAGATTGTTCTGGAAGAGTGAAGAATCTCTGTAACAGGGAGATGCATAGTGCATTCAGGGTAATGAAAAAAAGGTAGTAAGGCTAAAGCAAGAGTCAGGGGAAGAACCAAGCAAAATGGGCTGGAGAGAAAGCAAAGACTAGATCATGCAATCCCAAAGAGGCTACACCAAAGATTTGGAATACAT